>NC_133709.1:11351235-11403735 GCF_048934315.1 Petromyzon marinus | reverse complement strand
GTCTATGGGTAGTGTTAGTCTATGGGTAGTGTTAGTCTATGGGTAGTGTTAGTCTATGGGTAGTGTTAGTCTATGGGTAGTGTTAGTCTATGGGTAGTGTTAGTCTATGGTAGTGTTAGTCTATGGGTAGTGTTAGTCTATGGGTAGTGTTAGTCTATTGGTAGTGTTGAGTCTATGGGTAGTGTTAGTCTATGGGTAGTGTTAGTCTATGGGTAGTGTTAGTCTATGGGTAGTGTTAGTCTATGGGTAGTGTTAGTCTATGGGTAGTGTTAGTCTATGGTAGTGTTAGTCTATGGGTAGTGTTAGTCTATGGGTAGTGTTAGTCTATGGGTAGTGTTAGTCTATGGGTAGTGTTAGTCTATGGGTAGTGTTAGTCTATGGGTAGTGTTAGTCTATGGGTAGTGTTAGTCTATGGGTAGTGTTAGTCTATGGGTAGTGTTAGTCTATGGGTAGTGTTAGTCTATGGGTAGTGTTAGTCTATGGGTAGTGTTGAGTCTATGGGTAGTGTTAGTCTATGGGCAGTGTTAGTCTATGGGTAGTGTTAGTCTATGGGTAGTGTTAGTCTATGGGTAGTGTTAGTCTATGGGTAGTGTTAGTCTATGGGTAGTGTTAGTCTATGGGTAGTGTTAGTCTATGGGTAGTGTTAGTCTATGGGTAGTGTTAGTCTATGGGTAGTGTTAGTCTATGGGTAGTGTTAGTCTATGGGTAGTGTTAGTCTATGGGTAGTGTTAGTCTATGGGTAGTGTTAGTCTATGGGTAGTGTTAGTCTATGGGTAGTGTTAGTCTATGGGTAGTGTTAGTCTATGGGTAGTGTTAGTCTATGGGTAGTGTTAGTCTATGGGTAGTGTTAGTCTATGGGTAGTGTTAGTCTATGGGTAGTGTTAGTCTATGGGTAGTGTTAGTCTATGGGTAGTGTTAGTCTATGGGTAGTGTTAGTCTATGGGTAGTGTTAGTCTATGGGTAGTGTTGAGTCTATGGGTAGTGTTAGTCTATGGTAGTGTTAGTCTATGGTAGTGTTAGTCTATGGTAGTGTTAGTCTATGGGTAGTGTTAGTCTATGGGTAGTGTTAGTCTATGGGTAGTGTTAGTCTATGGGTAGTGTTAGTCTATGGGTAGTGTTAGTCTATGGGTAGTGTTAGTCTATGGGTAGTGTTAGTCTATGGGTAGTGTTAGTCTATGGGTAGTGTTAGTCTATGGGTAGTGTTAGTCTATGGGTAGTGTTGAGTCTATGGGTAGTGTTAGTCTATGGGTAGTGTTAGTCTATGGGTAGTGTTAGTCTATGGGTAGTGTTGAGTCTATGGGTAGTGTTAGTCTATGGGCAGTGTTAGTCTATGGGTAGTGTTAGTCTATGGGTAGTGTTAGTCTATGGGTAGTGTTGAGTCTATGGGCAGTGTTAGTCTATGGGTAGTGTTAGTCTATGGGTAGTGTTAGTCTCTGGGTAGTGTTAGTCTCTGGGTAGTGTTAGTCTATGGGTAGTGTTAGTCTATGGGTAGTGTTAGTCTATGGGTAGTGTTAGTCTATGGGTAGTGTTAGTCTATGGGTAGTGTTAGTCTATGGGGAGTGTTAGTCTATGGGTAGTGTTAGTCTATGGTAGTGTTAGTTTATGGGTAGTGTTAGTCTATGGGTAGTGTTAGTCTATGGGTAGTGTTAGTCTATGGGTAGTGTTAGTCTATGGGTAGTGTTAGTCTATGGGTAGTGTTAGTTTATGGGTAGTGTTAATCTATGGGTAGTGTTAGTCTATGGGTAGTGTTAGTCTATGGGTAGTGTTAGTCTATTGGCAGTGTTGAGTCTATGGGAAGTGTTAGTCTATGGGTAGTGTTATTCTATGGGCAATGTTAGTCTATGGGTAGTGTTGAGTCTATGGGTAGTGATGATGCTGGATGAAATTACCAGCGAAACGTCGTATTCACCGGTGAGCGAAAGTAGTGAACTAATTGTCTTTTGTCAACATGACACTTTTTTGCTGATTGGCCGTGTCGGGTGGTGGAGGGTTACGACACATTTATAAATAACGCGATCTAACCCAAAAACCTTTATTATGAATAATATTGGTCGCGAAAGCCTACGTGTTAAACTCTATGGGTAGTGTTAGTCTATGGGTAGTGTTATTATATGGGCAGTGTTCGTCTATGGGTAGTGTTGAGTCTATGGGTAGTGTTAGTCTGTGGGTAGTGTTAGTCTATGGGTAGTGTTATTCTATGGGTAGTTTTAGTCTATGGGTAGTGTTGAGTCTATGGGTAGTGTTAGTCTATGGGTAGTGTTAGTCTATGGGTAGTGTTATTCTATGGGCAGTGTTAGTCTATGGTTAGTGTTGAGTCTATCGGTAGTGTTAGTCTATGGGTAGTGTTAGTCTATGGTAGTGTTAGTCTATGGGTAGTGTTGAGTCTATGGGTAGTGTTAGTCTATGGGCAGTGTTAGTCTATGGGTAGTGTTAGTCTATGGGTAGTGTTAGTCTATGGGTAGTGTTAGTCTATGGGTAGTGTTAGTCTATGGGTAGTGTTGAGTCTATGGGCAGTGTTAGTCTATGGGTAGTGTTAGTCTATGGGTAGTGTTAGTCTCTGGGTAGTGTTAGTCTCTGGGTAGTGTTAGTCTATGGGTAGTGTTAGTCTATGGGTAGTGTTAGTTTATGGGTAGTGTTAGTCTATGGGTAGTGTTAGTCTATGGGTAGTGTTAGTCTATGGGTAGTGTTAGTCTATGGGGAGTGTTAGTCTATGGGTAGTGTTAGTCTATGGTAGTGTTAGTTTATGGGTAGTGTTAGTCTATGGGTAGTGTTAGTCTATGGGTAGTGTTAGTCTATGGGTAGTGTTAGTCTATGGGTAGTGTTAGTCTATGGGTAGTGTTAGTTTATGGGTAGTGTTAATCTATGGGTAGTGTTAGTCTATGGGTAGTGTTAGTCTATGGGTAGTGTTAGTCTATGGGTAGTGTTAGTCTATTGGCAGTGTTGAGTCTATGGGAAGTGTTAGTCTATGGGTAGTGTTATTCTATGGGCAATGTTAGTCTATGGGTAGTGTTGAGTCTATGGGTAGTGATGATGCTGGATGAAATTACCAGCGAAACGTCGTATTCAAACTGTAAATGTTGTGGATTCACTCTTCAACACACCGGTGAGCGAAAGTAGTGAACTAATTGTCTTTTGTCAACATGACACTTTTTTGCTGATTGGCCGTGTCGGGTGGTGGAGGGTTACGACACATTTATAAATAACGCGATCTAACCCAAAAACCTTTATTATGAATAATATTGGTCGCGAAAGCCTACGTGTTAAACTCTATGGGTAGTGTTAGTCTATGGGTAGTGTTATTATATGGGCAGTGTTCGTCTATGGGTAGTGTTGAGTCTATGGGTAGTGTTAGTCTGTGGGTAGTGTTAGTCTATGGGTAGTGTTATTCTATGGGTAGTTTTAGTCTATGGGTAGTGTTGAGTCTATGGGTAGTGTTAGTCTATGGGTAGTGTTAGTCTATGGGTAGTGTTATTCTATGGGCAGTGTTAGTCTATGGTTAGTGTTGAGTCTATCGGTAGTGTTAGTCTATGGGTAGTGTTAGTCTATGGGCAGTGTTAGTCTATGGGTAGTGTTAGTCTATGGGCAGTGTTAGTCTATGGGTAGTGTTAGTCTATGGGTAGTGTTAATCTATGGGCAGTGTTAGTCTATGGGTAGTGTTAGTCTATGGGTAGTGTTAGTCTATGGGTAGTGTTAGTCTATGGGTAGTGTTAGTCTATGGGTAGTGTTAGTCTATGGGCAGTGTTAGTCTATGGGTAGTGTTAGTCTATGGGTAGTGTTAGTCTATGGGTAGTGTTGAGTCTATGGGTAGTGTTAGTCTATGGGTAGTGTTAGTCTATGGGTAGTGTTAGTCTATGGGTAGTGTTGAGTCTATGGGTAGTGTTAGTCTATGGGTAGTGTTAGTCTATGTGTTGTGTTGAGTCTATGTGTAGTGTTAGACTATGGGTGGTGTTAGTCTATGGGTAGTGTTAGTCTATGGGTAGTGTTAGTCTATGGGTAGTGTTAGTCTACGGGCAGTGTTAGTCTATGGGTAGTGTTAGTCTACGGGCAGTATGTATGTATGTTGAACTTCTTTCGCGCCGTACGCAGACAACCGTTACTAATCGGAGGTGGTGCAGTAGTTGGCACGCTGCGCTAACAACCCACGGTTGGCTCGTTGCACGTCGCGAACCCAAGTTCGACTCCCGGTCGCGACTCCCGTAAGGAGGGAGGTTCCATTCCCCCCTGCTCACGCAAAGTCGAAACTCCCCATTCACATGGAATTTGTGAAACGTGTCGGAGCGGCAGGACCCTCCTGAGCAGTCGCCTCGAGACTCAGTGAGGATGCGCGGGCGAATTATAAGTAATGCCATTGGCATCGTCTCAATCGGGCTTAATCCACTGCTGGGCAGGATGAAGGCCTTCGTCGGCTGTGTCGGTTGTAGCGATTGTCTTTTGACGAAACGTCCCCTCGGGCTGGTCACTGAAGTTGTGAGCTGCGTCCGCAAGTCGGACAGCACTGCTGAGAGCGCAGTGTCACCGCTAACCACTGCGCCACCGCTCCTCCGAGTCAAACGCTGTGCCTGGTCCATAGCGCGAACCGTCGGGCTGAGAGCGCAGTGTCGCCGCTAACCGCAGCGCCACCGCTCCTCCGAGTCTCGCCCTTATCTGTGCCCCTCACTGAAAACCCCGAACCACACTAACACACTAATACAATAACACACTAACACATCAACACACTAATACTAACACAGTAACACACTAACACGTTAACACACTAACACATTAACACAATAACACACTAACACGTTAACACACTAACACAGTAACACACTAACACATTAACACTAACACAGTAACACAGTAACACAATAACACAATAACACAGTAACACAATAACACACTAACACACTAACACATTAACACAATTACACACTAACACGTTAAAACACTAACACAGTAACACACTAACACATTAACACACTAACACAGTAACACAGTAACACAATAACACAGTAACACACTAACACAGTAACACACTAACACATTAACACACTAACACAGTAACACACTAACACAGTAACACACTCACAACATAACACACTAACACGTTAACACACTAACACATTAACACAATAACACACTAACACATTAACACACTAACACACTAATACAGCAACACACTGACACACTAACACAGTAACACACTAACACAGTAACACAGTAACACACTAACACAGTAACACAATAACACGCTAACACAGTAACATACTAACACAGTAACACACTAACGCACTAACACAGTAACACACTAACACACTAACACAGTAACACACCAACACAGTAACACACTAACACAGTAACACAGTAAAACAATAACACACTAACACAGTAGCACACCAACACAGTTACACAGTAACACACTAACACAATAACACACTAACACACTAAAACAGTAACACAGTAACACACTAAGACAGTAACACAATAACACACTAACACACTAACACAGTAACAAACTAACACAGTAACTCAGTAACACAACAACACAGTAACACAGTAACACAATAACACACTAACACAGTAACACACTAACACACTAACACAGTGACACACTAACACAGTAACACACCAACACAATAACACACTAACACAGTAACACACTAACACAGTAGCACAGTAACACACTAACACAGTAACATACTAACACAGTAACACAGTAACACACTAACACAGTAACACACTAACACACTAACACAGTAACACTGTAACACACTAACACAGTAACACACTAACACAGTAACACACTAACACAGTAACACAGTAACACACTAACACGTTAACACACTAACACAGTAACACACTAACACAGTAAGACACTAACACACGAACACAGTAACGCAGTAACACACTAACACAGTAACACAGTAACACACTAACACAGTAACACAGTAACACACTAACACACTGACACACTAACACATTAACACACTAACACACTAACACAGCAACACACTAACACAGTAACACAGTAACACACTAACACAGTAACACAGTAACACACTAACACAGTAACACAGTAACACACTAACACAGTAACACAATAACACGCTAACACAGTAACACAGTAACACACTAACACAGTAACACACTAACACAGTAACACACTAACACACTAACACAGTAACACACCAACACAGTAACACACTAACACAGTAACACAGTAAAACAATAACACACTAACACAGTAGCACACCAACACAGTTACACAGTAACACACTAACACAATAACACACTAACACACTAAAACAGTAACACAGTAACACACTAACACAGTAACACAATAACACACTAACACACTAACACAGTAACAAACTAACACAGTAACTCAGTAACACAACAACACAGTAACACAGTAACACAATAACACACTAACACAGTAACACAGTAACACACTAACACAGTAACACAATAACACACTAACACAGTAACACACTAACACAGTAACACACTATCACAGTAACACACTAACACAGTAACACAGTAACACACCAACACAGTAACACAATAACACACTAACACAATAACACACTAACACAGTAACACACTAACACAGTAACACACTAACACAGTAACACGCCAACACAGTAACACAGTAACACACCAACACAGTAACACACTAACACAGTAACACACTAACACAGAAACACACTAACACAGTAACACAGTAACACACTAACACATTAACACACTAACACACCAACACAGTAACACACCAACACAGTAACACAGTAACACACTAACACACTAACACAGTAATACAGTAACACACTAACACAGCAACACACTAACACAGTAACACACTAACACAGTAACACACTAACACAGTAACACAGTAACACAGTAACACACCAACACAATAACACACTAACACAGTAACACACTAACACAGTAACACACTAACACAGTAACACACTAACACAGTAATACAGTAACACACTAACACACTAACACAGTAACACAATAACACACTAACACAGTAACACACTAACACAGTAACACACTAACACAGTAACACAATAACACACTAACACAATAACACACTAACACAGTAACACACCAACACAGTAACACACTAACACAGTAATACACCAACACAGTAACGCAGTAACACACCAACACAATAACACACTAACACAGTAACACACTAACACACTAACACAGTAACACAGTAACACACTAACACGTTAACACACAAACACATTAACACAATAACACACTAACACATTAACACACTAACACACTAACACAGCAACACACTGACACACTAACACAGTAACACACCAACACAGTAACACAGTAACACACCAACACAATAACACACTAACACATTAACACACTAACACACTGACACACTAACACAGTAACACAGTAACACACTAACACGTTAACACACAAACACAATAACACACTAACACATTAACACCCTAACACAGTAACATACTAACACAGTAACACACTAACACAGTAACACAGTAACACACTAACACAGTAACACAGTAACACACTAACACAATAACACACTAACACAGTAACACACTAACACAGTAACACACTAACACAGTCACACACTAACACAGTAACACACTAACAACATAACACACTAACACGTTAACACAGTAACACGCTAACACAATAACACACTAACACAGTAACACACTAACACAGTAACACAGTAACACACTAACACACCAACACAGTAACACAGTAACACATCAACACACTAACACAGTCACACACTAACACAGTAACACACCAACACAATAACACACCAACACAGTAACACACCAACACAGTGACACAGTAACACACTAACACAGGAACACACTAACACAATAACACAGTAACACACTAACACAGTAACACACTAACACAGTAACACACTAACACAGTAACACAATAACACACTAACACAGTAACAAACTAACACAGTAACACAATAACACAGTAACACACTAACACACTAACACATTAACACACTAACACAGTAACACACTAACACAGTAACACACTAACACAGTAACACGCACCCCAGACCCTCACTCAGGATCAATCTCTAACCCTGCCCGAGCCACAACCTAACCCCTAACTCTACCCCCTGACCCTACCCCCTGACTCTACCCCCTAACCCTACCCCCTGACCCTACCCCCTGACCCTACCCCCTAACTCTACCCCCTGACCCTACCCCCTGACTCTACCCCCTGACCCTACCCCCTGACCCTACCCCCTGACCCTACCCCCTGACCCTACCCCCTGACCCTACCCCCTAACTCTATCCCCTAACTCTATCCCCTAACTCTACCCCCAGACTCTACCCCCTGACCCTACCCCCTGACCCTACCCCCTGACCCTACCCCCTGACCCTACCCCCTAACTCTATCCCCTAACTCTATCCCCTAACTCTACCCCCTGACCCTACCCCCTGACCCTACCCCCTGACCCTACCCCCTGACTCTACCCCCTGACCCTACGCCCTGACTCGAACCCTGCCCCATCGATGCGCGGGGCCTGCTCACCAGGCCCCGCGCACGCGAGCAGGTGTCTCTCCTTCTGTCTGTCCGCGTCACCCTCTCCTTATCTCTCCTCCTCCTCCTCCTTAGCTCTCACTTCCCGAGTCACCATCTCCCTTATCTCTCCCCCTTAACTCTCACTTCCCGATCCTAATCACGGGGATCACGCCTCACCCGCGCACACACAGACAGACACACAGACAAAGGTCCCCCGATAAGCCTACACGGGCTCTTGGGGCAAGTGCTCTTAGCGGGCACCGATGATGGATAACGACACGCCACGCCCGGCCGCCTTTGTCTCCCCCAAGGCCGACAGAGAAGAGGCGGCCGGGCGTGGTGGTTCGGGTCACACCACCCCCTCGTGCGCATTGCTTACAATGAAGACACAGATCGCCTTAGCAGACTTTTTGGGGCAAGCGCTGTTAGCGATCACCCATTAAGGCCAGGTACTCATTTGAGGCTGAGTCGACCTAGGGGAGGTCCAGGACCATGATCGTCGGTGGTGTTGGTGGCCGTGAGCGGGAATCGAACTCGGTGTGTTAACACGCTAACACAGTAACACAGTAACACACCAACACCTATGAAGGTTGGAATGGCACACGGGGGGGTGGGGGGTTGCCGGCACCACGCCCGGCCGCCTTTGTCTCCCGAGTGGCGATGTTTACACACCGCACCAGGTACACATTTGAGGTTGGGTGGACCTAGGGGAGGCCCAGGACCGGTTCAGATAATGAATCGAACTCGGATCGTCGGGTTCGTCGCGCAGCTCGCTAACCACGACACTACCGCTCCCCACACATAGAGGGACACACACACACACCAATCCCAATACAGCCGCCATTCGCCACTAAGTGACGCCTGTGCCAGGCTAGGTGCACCACTTTGAGGCTGCCACGTGAAGTGTCGAAGGCCTCGCCGCTGGCAGGAGGAGTTCTCGGGACAGAACCAGCAGGTGCCATGGGGTTGACCAACTGAGATGACCACCGGTAGATGCACCACCACCACCACCAGCTGTGACCCCTTGCTGTGCCAACTTGCTGCATCTTATACCGCCCGGCGCTCCGCTCGTTGTTCTGAGCGTCGCTCCTCCGCCCTCCGTTGGTGCTGGAGGGCGACTGCCTCCCAATTGCCCAGCAGCAGCAGCGGCAGCAGCGTCCTTCACGAGCCTCCTCCACACACAGACACACACACAGACACACACGCACACACACAGACACACATACACACACACAGACACACACACACAGACACACACGCACACACACAGACACACACAAAGACAAAGATCCCCCGTATAGCCTTAACAGACTGTAGGGGCAAGTGCTGTTAGCGAGCACCTATGAAGGCCGGATCGGTACACGAGGGGGTGGGTGGCCAGCACCACGCCCGACCGCCTTTGTCTCCCTAGTGGCAATGTTTACACACCGCACCAGGTACTCATTTGAGGCTGAGTCGACCTAGGGGAGGCCCGGGACCGGTTCAGATAATCGTCACTGGTGTTGGCCGTGAGCGGGAATCGAACCCGGTTCGCCAGGTTCATAGCGCAGTGTAGCGCTAACCGCTACACACACAGACACACACACCGACACACACACACCGACACACACACACCGACACACACACAGACACACACACCGACACACACACAGACACACACACAGACACACACACACCGCTACACACACACAGACACACACACCGACACACACACACAGACACACACACAGACACACACACACACAGACACACACACACAGACACACAGACACACACACACACACCGACACACCGACAGACACACACACACTGACACACCGACACACACACACACCGACACACACACAGACACACACACACTGACACACCGACACACACACACACCGACACACACACCGACACACACACACACCGACACACCGACACACACAGACACACACACACACACCGACACACACACACAGACACACACACTGACACACCGACACACACACACAGACACACACACTGACACACCGACACACACACAGACACACACACAGACACACACACAGACACACACACAGACACACACACACCGACACACCGACACACACACAGACACACACACACACCGACACACCGACACACACACACCGACACACACACTGACCCACCGACACACACACACTGACACACACACACACTGACACACCGACACACACACACACAGACACACACACACAGACACACACACAGACACACACACACTGACACACCGACACACACACAGACACACACACAGACACACACACAGACACACACACACTGACACACAGACACACACACAGACACACACACACAGACACACAGACACACACACACACAGACACACAGACACACACACAGACACACACACACCGACACACACACACACACCGACACACACACACCGACACACACACACCGACACACAGACACGCGCGCGTGAAGTCAGTGCTGCAACTGCTCCCTTTGTTCCAGGATTAGTGCGATCGCGTCTGTGTCGTCTTCTTTGTGTCTTTGTGACCCCCTCCCGTCTTTGTGTTGACAAAGCGTCAAGCCTCCACGTGGACTCGACGCCGACATTCCCCACTTCGATATATCCCAGGGGCTGTGCGTGCAACAGACACTATCGGCGTAAGGCACTACCACTAGAGCACCAAGTTATACGGCTATCAGTAACAATACTAAACATATGCTACTGTACCCTATATTGAGTGAATACATTGAAAGAATAAAACTCCGACAAATTTGATGTATTTATTCCGCTTGAGAGAGAGAGAGGAGAGAGAGAGAGAGACACGCAAACTCCAAACACGTAGCAGGGCGCGTCAGGGCCGGGATCGAGCCCACGACCTCCTGTATACCTGGCGAGGTAGTTAACATCTCGCCCGATATACAGGAGGTCGCGCTTGTTTAACAGAGGAAAGCCTCGCTGAGTCTCGAGACTCGGTGTCCAGGAGGGTCCTGCCCGGTGTGACTGCTGGCGCCGCGTGATCCCAACCTTGCGATTTGCAGCGCATTTGTCAGCAGTGGCGATGTTGTCTGGCCCCGTAAGCAGTTCCACGGTGTGTGGGGGTTTAGCTATGGCAGGGAAACGGGAGCACCCGGAGGAAAAAACCCATTGCGGGATAGGGAGGAGATAATTTACAGACTTCACACGAAGACAAAGATCCCCCGTGTAGTATTAACAGACTGTTGGGGCAAGAGCAGCACCTGTGGTACACGAGGGGGTGGCCAGCACCACGCCCGGCCGCCTTTGTCTCCCTCGCGGCGATGTTTACTGCACACCGCACTCGGTACTCATTTGAGACTGAGTCGACCTAGGGGAGAGGCTTAGGACGGGTTGAGATTGCCGTATTGGTGGCCGTGAGTGGGAATCGAACTCGGGTCATAGCCGGGTTGGTAGCACAGTGCGCTCACCGCTCACCCCCCCCCAACCCCACACTTGTTCTCTACATAGAGCCCCCCCCTAACCTCACACTTGTTCTCTACACAGAGCCCCCCTAACCCCACACTTGTTCTCTACACAGAGCCCCCCCTAACCCCACACTTGTTCTCTACACAGAGCCCCCCCTAACCCTACACTTGTTCTCTACACAGAGCCCCCCCTAACCCCACACTTGTTCTCTACACAGAGCCCCCCCTAACCATACACTTGTTCTCTACACAGAGCCCCCCCTAACCCCACACTTGTTCTCTACATAGAGCCCCCCCTAACCCCACACTTGTTCTCTACACAGAGCCCCCCCTAACCCCACACTTGTTCTCTACACAGAGCCCCCCTAACCCCACACTTGTTCTCTACACAGAGCCCCCCTAACCCCACACTTGTTCTCTACACAGAGCCCCCCCTAACCCCACACTTGTTCTCTACATAGAGCCCCCCCTAACCCCACACTTGTTCTCTACACAGAGCCCCCCTAACCCCACATTTGCTGTCTACACAGAGCCCCCCCTAACCCCACACCAGTTCTCTACACAGAGCCCCCCCTAACCCCACACTTGTTCTCTACACAGAGCCCCCCCTAATCCCACACTTGTTCTCTACATAGAGCCCCCCCTAACCCCACACTTGTTCTCTACACAGAGCCCCCCCTAACCCCACACTTGTTCTCTACATAGAGCCCCCCCTAACCCCACACTTGTTCTCTACATAGAGCCCCCCCCTAACCTCACACTTGTTCTCTACACAGAGCCCCCCTAACCCCACACTTGTTCTCTGCACAGAGCCCCCCCTAACCCCACACTTGTTCTCTGCACAGAGCCCCCCCTAACCCTACACTTGTTCTCTACACAGAGCCCCCCCTAACCCCACACTTGTTCTCTACACAGAGCCCCCCCTAACCATACACTTGTTCTCTACACAGAGCCCCCCCTAACCCCACACTTGTTCTCTACATAGAGCCCCCCCTAACCCCACACTTGTTCTCTACACAGAGCCCCCCCTAACCCCACACTTGTTCTCTACACAGAGCCCCCCTAACCCCACACTTGTTCTCTACACAGAGCCCCCCTAACCCCACACTTGTTCTCTACACAGAGCCCCCCCTAACCCCACACTTGTTCTCTACATAGAGCCCCCCCTAACCCCACACTTGTTCTCTACACAGAGCCCCCCTAACCCCACATTTGCTGTCTACACAGAGCCCCCCCTAACCCCACACCAGTTCTCTACACAGAGCCCCCCCTAACCCCACACTTGTTCTCTACACAGAGCCCCCCCTAATCCCACACTTGTTCTCTACATAGAGCCCCCCCTAACCCCACACTTGTTCTCTACACAGAGCCCCCCCTAACCCCACACTTGTTCTCTACTCAGAGCCCCCCCTAACCCCACACTTGCTGTCTACACAGAGCCCCACCTAACCCCACACTTGTTCTCTACATAGAGCCCCCCCTAACCCCACACTTGTTCTCTACACAGAGCCCCCCCTAACCCCACACTTGTTCTCTACACAGAGCCCCCCCTAACCCCAAACTTGTTCTCTACATAGAGACCCCCCTAACCCCACACTTGTTCTCTACACAGAGCCCCCCCTAACCCCACACTTGTTCTCTACACAGAGCCCCCCCTAACCCCACACTTGTTCTCTACACAGAGCCCCCCCTAACCCCACACTTGTTCTCTACACAGAGCCCCCCCTAACCCCACACTTGTTCTCTACATAGAGCCCCCCCTAACCCCACACTTGTTCTCTACACAGAGCCCCCCTAACCCCACATTTGCTGTCTACACAGAGCCCCCCCTAACCCCACACTTGTTCTCTACACAGAGCCCCCCCTAACCCCACACTTGTTCTCTACACAGAGCCCCCCCTAACCCCACACTTGCTGTCTACACAGAGCCCCCCCTAACCCCACACTTGTTCTCTACACAGAGCCCCCCCTAACCCCACACTTGCTGTCTACACAGAGCCCCCCCTAACCCCACACTTGTTCTCTACACAGAGCCCCCCCTAACCCCACACTTGTTCTCTACACAGAGCCCCCCTAACCCCACACTTGTTCTCTACACAGAGCCCCCCCTAACCCCACACTTGTTCTCTACACAGAGCCCCCCCTAACCCCACACTTGTTCTCTACACAGAGCCCCCCCTAACACCACGCTTGTTCTCTACATAGAGCCCCCCCTAACACCACACTTGTTCTCTACACAGAGCCCCCCCTAACCCCACACTTGTTCTCTACATAGAGCCCCCCCTAACCCCACACTTGTTCTCTACACAGAGCCCCCCTAACCCCACACTTGCTGTCTACACAGAGCCCCCCCTAACCCCACACTTGTTCTCTACATAGAGCCCCCCCTAACCCCACACTTGTTCTCTACACAGAGCCCCCCCTAACCCCACACTTGTTCTCTACACAGAGCCCCCCCTAACCCCAAACTTGATCTCTACATAGAGACCCCCCTAACCCCACACTTGTTCTCTACACAGAGCCCCCCCTAACCCCACACTTGTTCTCTACACAGAGCCCCCCCTAACCCCACACTTGTTCTCTACATAAAGCCCCCCCTAACCCCACACTTGTTCTCTAGACAGAGCCCCCCTAACCCCACATTTGCTGTCTACACAGAGCCCCCCCTAACCCCACACCTGTTCTCTACACAGAGCCCCCCTAACCCCACATTTGCTGTCTACACAGAGCCCCCCCTAACCCCACACCTGTTCTCTACATAGAGCCCCCCCTAACCCCACACTTGTTCTCTACACAGAGCCCCCCCTAACCCCACACTTGTTCTCTACACAGAGCCCCCCCTAACCCCACACTTGTTCTCTACACAGAGCCCCCCCTAATCCCACACTTGTTCTCTACATAGAGCCCCCCCCCTAACCCCACACTTGTTCTCTACACAGAGCCCCCCCTAACCCCACACTTGTTCTCTACACAGAGCCCCCCCTAACCCCACACTTGTTTTCTACTCAGAGCCCCCCCTAACCCCACACTTGCTGTCTACACAGAGCCCCCCCTAACCCCACACTTGTTCTCTACATAGAGCCCCCCCTAACCCCACACTTGTTCTCTACACAGAGCCCCCCCTAACCCCACACTTGTTCTCTACACAGAGCCCCCCCTAACCCCAAACTTGTTCTCTACATAGAGACCCCCCTAACCCCACACTTGTTCTCTACACAGAGCCCCCCCTAACCCCACACTTGTTCTCTACACAGAGCCCCCCCTAACCCCACACTTGTTCTCTACATAGAGCCCCCCCTAACCCCACACTTGTTCTCTACACAGAGCCCCCCTAACCCCACATTTGCTGTCTACACAGAGCCCCCCCTAACCCCACACCTGTTCTCTACACAGAGCCCCCCCTAACCCCACACTTGCTGTCTACACAGAGCCCCCCCTAACCCCACACTTGTTCTCTACACAGAGCCCCCCCTAACCCCACACTTGCTGTCTACACAGAGCCCCCCCTAACCCCACACTTGTTCTCTACACAGAGCCCCCCCTAACCCCACACTTGTTCTCTACACAGAGCCCCCCTAACCCCACACTTGTTCTCTACACAGAGCCCCCCCTAACCCCACACTTGTTCTCTACACAGAGCCCCCCCTAACCCACACTTGCTGTCTACACAGAGCCCCCCCTAACCCCACACTTGTTCTCTACACAGAGCCCCCCCTAACCCACACTTGCTGTCTACACAGAGCCCCCCCTAACCCCACACTTCTTCTCTACACAGAGCCCCCCCCTAACCCCACACTTGCTCTCTAGTGGTTCGGCGCCCCATTCCACCAGCGGTGGAGTCAGCGAGACATTGCAGGGCCTGCGCCTTTATCTTTAAATCTACCTGGGCTCACCCTATGCCATTGTGCCCGCGGTGGGTGGTGGTGGTGGGGGGGTGGAAGTTGGGGAGGGGGCGTGGGGTGGTTGGGGTGCGGTGGTGGTGGGGGGGGGTGGAATAATTGGGTGGGTGGGGTGGGGGGGGGTACCTGGAATAAAACAAAAGTGGGGAGGGTGGGGTGGGGGGCTACTCTGGAGCTGCGTAGGGACCCCCCAAAGGATGGGCAGCATAAGGGCCGTCATTGACGCGGTAATGGCGAAAGGTGAATGCATTATTAATGAGAGCGTCGGCGCGGCCCCGCGAGTCGTCCGAGTCCGAGACGGGGCTGAGTCCACGATGTCGCTGCGACCCGCCAACCCCTCCTCGCGCCCTGGCCCCGCCGGCCTCCCCGACAGCGAGCGGCCCGCGGCTCTCAACGAATCAAGGATCGCGAGGGGGTTAAACCGCGCGGGGGCTCTTACGGTGAAACATTCCGCAGGAAGCGATGGGCGGTTTCGGAATCAGGAGTATTATATTTATATAGCGGATGAATTCGATGAGCTATAAAGCTCTTTGTATTTGTTTTATTTTTTAACAGATACCAACGTGCGTTAACAGAACCGGTAACCGATTGTGAAAACCGGTTGTTGGTTATCGTTTAACAACCGTAATATATACAAAGGCAAATCAAAAGATCCCCCGTGTAGCCTTAACAGACTGTGCGGGCAAATGCTGTTAGCGAGCACCTATGAAGGCCGGAACGGCACACGAGGGGGTGGGTGGCCAGCAACCACGCCCGACCGCCTTTGTATCCCCAGTGGCGATGTTTACGCAACGCCCCAGGTACTCATTTGAGGCTGAGTCGACCTAGCCGAGGCCCAGGACCGGTTCAAAAATTCGCTCACTGCGCTTGGTGGTGAGCGGGAATCGAAGTCAGATCACCAGGTTCGTTGCTCGGTGCGCTAACCACTGCGCCACCGCTCCCCAAACTTACACGAACACACACATCGATAGATTTACATATCTGGACGGTTACAAAGACAAAGATCCCCCGTTTAGCCTTTTACAGAATGTTGGGGCAAGTGCTGTTAGCGAACTGCACCTATGAAGGCCGGCACGGCACACGAGGGGGGTGGTTGGCGACAACACCACGCCCGGCCGCCTTTGTCTTCCCTGTGCCGATGTTTAAACCACACACCAACAACAACAACCGCCATTCGCCACTTTGTGGCGGTGACGTAACCACGGCGCTTGTGCCAGGCTAGGTGCACGCTGAGGCCACGTGAAGTGTCGAACGCCCGCTGGCAGGAGGTCACGGGACAGACCCAGCAGGTGCCACGGGTCGACTGACTGAGATCACTGTGAGATGCACCACCTGTGCTCCGCCCACTGTGCCAACTTGCTTCGTTTTATCCGCGTGGCGCTCCGCTCGTTGTTGTGAGCGTCGCTCCTCTGCCCTCCGCTGTTGCTTGAGGGCGACTGCATCCAACCCAACTGCCCAGCGGCAGCGTCCTTCACGAGCCTCCTCCTTCACAGAGGCCGATCTTCACACCGCTGGTACCGCTCATCGGAAAGTCCACTCAGCTCCACGTCCTTCTGTACCGCATCAGCTCCATCTCTTCTCCAGCTCGTTCCGCGCCCGTTTAGCCCCCCTCTATCTGGCCAAACAGAAGCTGTTTGGGCATGCGGTGGCTGGGCATGCGGGCTCACATGACCCAGCCGACGCAGCTCACCGATGAGACTGTGTCCCGGATCTTTCAAGGGTCTCTGAGCTCAGTCTAGCCGTGTCCAGTCTAGTTAAACCCAGGATGAACGTAGGCAGGGCCAGCCTGAATGTTTCAAACCGGCGCAGATGTTCCATTAGAGGGCTCCACTTTTCGCAAGCTGCAGAGGAAGGAGGGCATGAGAACGCCCGTCAGCTCTACACACACGCACGCACTTTACGCCACAAACGCACTCTTCACTTCCATCAACCCCCCACCCGACCCCCCAACTTGACCCCCCCCCCCCCCCAATTTACCCCCACCGGTCACGTGCTTCCTTAATTAATTAAGCACTCAGAGTCACGACGCGTCAATCTCCGCACGTGGGGGGGGGGAGGGGGGGTTGATGGTTTTTTGTTTAACGTGGAAGGGGAGGGTGGGTGGATGGGTTGGGAGTGGGCGGGTGGGGTTGTGGTGTGTGCTTGGGCGGCACCTAGGTTGACTCGGCCTAAAACGGGGAACCCACGTACATCGTGAAACATCGCCGGGCGATTAGAGGGAGACAAAGGCGGTCGGGCGCGCGGTGCTTGGAGGGCCACCGCGTGGTACGCGTCTGTGCTTTGCGAGTCGCTCGCCAGCACGCGGTTGGCGTGATTCGGTGGCCGTTTTCAGATTTTCGTCAGCGGACACGCCACGTGTTATTTTATTATTCCTGTGCGTAGATTTTGTCGTAACAAAACAAAGCAAAAATTTTTGTTAAGTACATTTTGTTTAAAGAAACGGACGACAGGTCCGTGGTTTAACCCCCGTCAAACGTTGATGCGAAGCCTGAAGACATGTCCTTTGGTTCTTTCGGTAAAGTCACGTAGGTAGAAAATAAAATGCATTTTAAAAAATTAAAAATTCATAAACGCAAAAAAACCCCAAGACGTTTCGATTGCAACAGAAGCGGTCTTCATCAGGCGCTTGTGTTGCGATCGAAACATCGTGATTTATTTTGGCTTTATTGCCTTAAAATGGTAATTTATTATTTTAATTTGTATTTTCTATCGACGTGACTTCACCGAAAGAACCAAGAATATGAATTCCTGCAGTCACGAGAGTTTTAAGTCAAAATTGAATCTGAAAACATTCATATTTTATGCCGTAATCATTTTATAATTCCTTTTTATGATTAGTATGATTACAATTATTGTTATCATTAAGAACTATTAATAACAATTGTTATCAATAATTATTAGTGTTAGTCGTATGTATTATTTAATTACCATTATGCCAAATGGTGTATAAAGTGCAGTCAGTCTCCAACTCTGATTGCCCACTCGACTTACCGTCGCTGGGCGTCTCCATTTACGTGCCACGAAGAAGGGACCATTGCCCGAAACGTCGTCGATTGTTCGGTACTTTTGTTTTCTTGTTAAATATATATTTTTAAGGCCGCTAATCACGCAGCGTTATTCTTGACAAAATGCGTTCAGTCGTGAGGGTGATCAAATGCGTCAACAGCTCCGTCCCGTTGACCAGGCCTCGTCACGTTCAGTTCGATATGGACACAAAACGGATGTGTCCGGCGAAGTTGCGTGACCCTTCGGGACTTCAAGCTTTGAGAAGAGAGGAGACACCTTGTCCCCTCTCCCACACACACACACACACCTCCGGTTAGCACGGTTGACTCTGTACGGTGCGAAAGAAGTTCAACGAACTATCATACTGCCCATAGACTCAACACTGCCCATAGACTCAACACTACCCATAGACTCAACACTACCCATACTCAACACTGCCCATAGACTCAACACTGCCCACAGACTCAACACTACCCATAGACTAACACTGCCCATAGACTCAACACTGCCCATAGACTCAACACTGCCCATAGACTCAACACTACCCATAGACTAACACTACCCATAGACTCAACACTGCCCATATACTCAACACTACCCATAGACTCAACACTACCCATAGACTCAACACTGCCCGTAGACTAACACTACCCATAGACTCAACACTGCCCATAGACTCAACACTGCCCATAGACTCAACACTGCCCATAGACTCAACACTACCCATAGACTCAACACTGCCCATAGACTCAACACTACCCATAGACTCAACACTGCCCACAGACTCAACACTGCCCATAGACTCAACACTGCCCATAGACCCAACACTACCCATCGACTAACACTGCCCATAGACTAACACTACCCATAGACTCAACACTACCCATAGACTTAACACTACCCATAGACTAACACTACCCATAGACTAACACTGCCCATAGACCCAACACTACCCATCGACTAACACTGCCCATAAACTAACACTACCCATAGACTAACACTACCCATAGACCCAACACTGCACCTCTGATTAGCAGGGTTCGCTACGTACGGTGCGAAAGAAGTTCAACATATCGCCCAGTGCTAATACACAAAAAAACTCAACACATTTGAGAAATAACACCGCGTGTAACCTTAAAAAATATATAGTTTATTAAGCGACGATTCGGGCAATGGCCCTTCTTCGTGGCACATAACTGAAGAGGCCAGAAGACGTGGATAGTGGAGCAGAGTTTGGTGACTTAGTTTAGAAAGAATGGGCACGTTAAATAGTGAATAGTGACAAGAATAGTATTTATACTCTTTGGTTCTATTGGGTAAAGTCACGTAGGTGAAATTAAAGTAACACCTACGTGACTTTACCCAATAGAACCAAAGAGTATGGATCCTAGCAGTCACGAAAGCTTTAAATCTAGAAAAGAATAGTATTTATTGGCTAACCAGGCAACTCCGTTCAGTAATCCCGAAAGAAAAATATTTACCATTAAAGAAAAAAAATCGCCTTATATTTAAAGTAAAATTATAAAATACTGCTGCTGATAATTAAATTTGAACAGTTTTCGGATGCCCCAGATAAAAAAAAAGATAACGGCACGTGAACAGTGACACTAATAGCACCATAGAATGATCCAGGATAAGCCCCCTTCAATAATTATTATCACACAAAACAAGTATTTAATACATTCGCTCATGTTAATAGTTAAAAATTATTTTTTTTAAATGCTGCAGCAGGCACACTGCATTGCGCAAAAGAGTTGTTCATAAAACAGGTTCTTTTTTTGGGGTTACATCACGTGAATATAAACATTTGTGTCGTTAAACCCACCACCACCCGACACTGCCAATTAGTAAGGGTTGTCACGTAAACAGAACATGCCAATTCGTTACGAGTACAGCACACCGGTGTGTAGTGTATAGTGTAGTGTATAGTGTAGTATACTAGTTGAAGCTAGTTGTAATTACTGGCGAAACGTCGTACTCAGATTGTAAATGTTCTGGCTTTACTCTCCAACACAACCGGTGTTGCTGTTGCTGTACTAATAACGAATTGGCCACGTTTTGTTCACGTGACAAACCTTACTCAATGGCTGCGTCGGGTGGTGGTGGCAGGGTTTTAACGACGCATTTATATAAAACCCCTTCTATTGTAGATGACATTGGTCGCGGAAGCCTGCCACGTGCTAACAACCAGAGAGAGTTGTCGAGAGCAGCAAGGTCGAATCAGCAGCCACCACCCCCCAGGCCTCCCACGATCACGTGACGCGCGACGTCATCTGGTGGCAAGGAGATGTTAACTGCCTCGCCAGGTCTGCAGGAGCACGTGGTTTCGATCCCGACCTCTGACGTCTGCTGCTGTATATTTGGAGTCTGCGCGTCTCTCTTTCTCTCATCATCATCACGGTGGCTATGAGATGTTAACTACCTCGCGTGGTCTACAGGGGGTCGTGGGTTCGATCTCGACCACTGACGCCTGCTGCTGGATATTTGGAGTTTGAATCTTCGTCTTCTCCGTGGTCGCGTGGATTATTTATCTGGCTCTTCCGGCTTCTCCCCCCCCTCCACATTCATGAAAATCAACGTCACGCGTTCAGAGGCATTCGGCTGCTGTAAATGCCCACGCGATAATGATAAGCCCACTTCGCTGAGCTGTCGTTCGTGACGGACAGGTCGCTTCTGGAAAAGAGCCGTTCAGCAGCTCAGCGAGGCCTTAAATGGTCAAATAAACTCCTTAAAAAAAGTGCTTTTGTTTTGTTTAAACAACGGTTTTATTAACAACTTCGTTTAACTCACGGTGGAGAAGTACGTCAATGGTGAGACGCCAGCTCCCACATCAACGCTTACTTGAATTTATTGATGACTTCCGTAACTTGTTCACACGGAGCAGGCGAATCGAGAGTTTAGGGACACGGGCGTTTTTTTACCTACACAAATATATATAAATAATAAGGCGTCCATTCAAAATGTTAATCGCTTTCAAGTAGCGAGTTCATTGATCAACTGATGCCGATTTTGATACGGGCATGCATTGTCACCGGATCTGAGCACGTGCGTCGGGAGACAGACAGACACAGAGAGGACAACAGAACTCGGACAACTTTCTCATAGCATTTGTAATATTTTTTTTCCATCATTTTTTTATTATTATTTTTAATTAACCTGCGTTTTGGTGTTGCGGGAGGGAGAGTGTAAATCGTCTTACGTGTGCGGTATAGAAATTGTCTTCCTGAGAATAACAACATCGACATTATCAACAAACGACGATGGCGACGATGATGATGACGATGAAGACGATGATGATGACGATGATGATGATGATGACGATGATGACGATGATGATGATGCGACGTCGCGGCTGTGAGGTCACAAAGAATGCGAATCGATTCTCTCGCACACTCGAATCGACTCGGTCCTTGCACGTCGATGATGACGACGACGTGGATGATGACGAGGATGATGGCGATGATGACGACGACGACGTGGATGATGACGACGAGGATGATGACGAGGATGATGACGAAGATGACAACGACGACGTGGATGATGACGACGTGGATGATGACGAAGATGACGACGACGACGTGGATGATGACGACGACGACGTGGATGACGACGACGACGACGTGGACGATGATGACGACGACGTGGACGATGACGACGACGACGTGGATGATGACGACGACGTGGATGACGACGACGACGACGTGGATGACGACGACGACGTGGATGACGACGACGACGTGGATGATGACGACGTGGATGATGACGAAGATGATGACGACGACGTGGATGATGACGACGATGACGACGACGATGATGATGACGACGACGACGTGGACGATGACGACAACGACGACGACGGTGGTGGTGACAAGACGACGCCGGTGTCACCGTGAGCCTCATCGAGCACGCACTCACGCAGCGTGGTGGTAGTGCTGCTGCTGGCGGTAGCAGATCCAACAACAACAACAACAACCGCCACCACCACCACCACCACTAAATCACAGCGACGACCACAATAGCAGCAGCAGCAGCGGCGGCGGCAAGCCAAGGAGCGGAAAGCCGCACGCTACTCACAGGAATGCGACGAAGATTCGTGGCGTGATGATGATTGTGGCGATACCAGTGACGATGACGTCTTGACAGATGATGACGCTGATGCTGCTGCTGCTGCTGGTGATGATGACGCTGGAGAGAGTGAAAGTGATGAGGTGGTAGTGGTGGTGGTGATTATATAGCGTTTAAGGTGATAATGATGTACTGATTAAGGGGGTAATAATGATGCAATGTTGATGGGATTGATGATGATGACGATGGAGCTGGAGAGGCTAAATAACGATGAGGGTGGTGATGCTGCTGTTGCTGCTGCTGATTTAGTGCTGACAGTAATGATGATCGTGATATTGGTACAGCTCAAGAGAGTAAGAGGTTGACATTGATCGTGGTGCTGGTGACGATGTTGGTGAAGACGATGTGGATGACGGTTGTCAGGCTGCCCGTGATGAGTGATCTTGACGAGTCTGCCCATGAGTCTCCCTATTATATTTATGCTGCTGAAGTTGCTGATGAGCACTGCTACTGGCGATGGTGGTTGCGAAGCTTCCGATGCTGTTTCAACTGCTGATGAACACGATGACTCCGCTGCTACTAAGAGTGAATACGAAGGTGAATCCTCGACTGGCATTGAGGATTACATCGATGGTGCTCATGATAAAACTTCAGCTACTGCTGATACAAATTCTGCTGCTGATGCCACTGATCATGGTCCTGATCATCCATCTGCTGCTACTGCTGCTCACGGTTCTCCTACTGATCATAACAACGATCATGACAATCTCGTTTCACCCATCACAGACATCACACGCACCGTGTAACTGTGATGACACCACCGCACGTACAGTGAGGGAAAAAAAGTATTTGACCCCCTGCTGATTTTGTACGTTTGCCCACTGACAAAGAAATGATCAGTCTATAATTTTAATGGTAGGTTTATTTGAACAGTGAGAGACAGAATAACAACAAAACAATCCAGAAAAACGCATGTCAAAAATGATTTGCATTTTAATGAGGGAAATAAGTATTTGACCCCTCTGCAAAACATGACTTAGTACTTGGTGGCAAAACCCTTGTTGGGAATCACCGAGGTCAGACGTTTCTTGTAGTTGGCCACCAGGTTTGCACACATCTCAGGAGGGATTTTGTCCCACTCCTCTTTGCAGATCTTCTCCAAGTCATTAAGGTTTCGAGGCTGACGTTTGGCAACTCGAACCTTCAGTTCCCTCCACAGATTTTCTCTGGGATTAAGGTCTGGAGACTGACTAGGCCACTCCAGGACCTTAATGTGCTTCTTCTTGAGCCACTCCTTTGTTGCCTTGGCCGTGTGTTTTGGGTCATTGTCATGCTGGAATACCCATCCACGACCCATTTTCAATGCCCTGGCTGAGGGAAGGAGGTTCTCACCCAAGATTTGACGGTACATGGCCCCGTCCATCGTCCCTTTGATGCGGTGAAGTTGTCCTGTCCCCTTAGCAGAAAAAAGACCCCCAAAGCATAATGTTTCCACCTCCATGTTTGACGGTGGGGATGGTGTTCTTGGGGTCATAGGCAGCATTCCTCCTCCTCCAAACACGGCGAGTTGAGTTGATGCCAAAGAGCTCCATTTTGGTCTCATCTGACCACAACACTTTCACCCAGTTGTCCTCTGAATCATTCAGATGTTCATTGGCAAACTTCAGACGGGCATGTATATGTGCTTTCTTGAGCAGGGGGACCTTGCGGGCGCTGCAGGATTTCAGTCCTTCACGGCGTAGTGTGTTACCAATTGTTTTCTTGGTGACTATGGTCCCAGCTGCCTTGAGATCATTGACAAGATCCTCCCGTGTAGTTCTGGGCTGATTCCTCACCGTTCTCATGATCATTGCAACTCCACGAGGTGAGATCTTGCATGGAGCCCCAGGCCGAGGGAGATTGACAGTTCTTTTGTGTTTCTTCCATTTGCACCAACTGTTGTCACCTTCTCACCAAGATGCTTGGCAATGGTCTTGTAGCCCATTCCAGCATTGTGTAGGTCTACAATCTTGTCCCTGACATCCTTGGAGAGCTCTTTGGTCTTGGCCATGGTGGAGAGTTTGGAATCTGATTGATTGATTGCTTCTGTGGACAGGTGCCTTTTATACAGGTAACAAGCTGAGATTAGGAGCACTCCCTTTAAGAGTGTGCTCCTAATCTCAGCTCGTTACCCGTATAAAAGACACCTGGGAGCCAGAAATCTTTCTGATTGAGAGGGGGTCAAATACTTATTTCCCTCATTAAAATGCAAATTTATAACATTTTTGACATGCGTTTTTCTGGATTGTTTTGTTGTTATTCTGTCTCTCACTGTTCAAATAAACCTACCATTAAAATTATAGACTGATCATTTCTTTGTCAGTGGACAAACGTACAAAATCAGCAGGGGATCAAATACTTTTTTCCCTCACTGTACCATCGTTGCGATGCCATCACACACGACACGCAGCTACAACCATTCAAACAGGGATATCATGCGCAGCGCGAGCTTACAAGTGAACAGTCTTTGGTATGCATCTAGATGTCTGAGTCTTTGGTGTGCATCTAGTTTTACTGAGGGTCTTTGGTGTGCATCTAGTTTTAGAAACGAACAGTCTTTGGTTGTGCATCTAGTTTCCTGAATAAAGTCTTTGGTGCGCATCTAGATGTCTGAGTCTTTGGTGTGCATTTAGTTTTACTGAGGGTCTTTGGTGTGCACCTCCGTTTCAGAAGTGAAGAGTCTTTGGTGTGCATCTACGCTTCTCAAGTACGTATTTGGTCGTGCATCTAGTTTTCGGAAGTGAAGAGTATTTTGCGTGCACGTAGACTTCGCAAAACGTGATCAGTTCTTGGTGCGGATCGCGCTGTATTTCTGAGTGAGCAGTCTTTGGCTTCAATCGACCGTCTTTGGCGCGTAGCCCTTCTTAACCTTCACAGCGAGCAATCTTTTTGTCCGGCGCATCTAGACGTTGCATAGGGCGAGTAGTCTTAGCGTGTGTTGCAACCTGTGTGCGTGTGCCTGTGTATGGTGTGTGTACGAACCTATTTGTGTGTGTGTACTGTGTGTGGTGTGTGTGCACCTACGTGTGTGTGTGTGCGACTCAACCTCAAACGAGTACCTGGTGATGGCCTTTATAGGTGCAGCACTTGCCCCCAACAGTCTGTTCAGGCTACGCGGGGGGGGGGGGGGTCTTTGTCGCGTGTGCGCGCGCGCGCATTCCCATTGCATCACAGTCTCTCTCCGCGAGTCACGTGGCGCGCGCGTGGTTGGTTGGGTGCCGCTGTGACGTCATGCCCCGCCTTCCTTGACCACGTGCTCTCTGTCGAACTCACCGCAAACATCGCCGCGTGCTTTCGTTTTAAGGGGGGGAATTCCCCCCCCCCAAACCCCCCCCCCCCAGTAATTTTTTGTTTGTTTTCTTTACAAAGTTGCTACAACTCTACCCTTTCATGCTAATAAGGCAGACGCAATCGATTTTTTTTGTATGTATAAGACGGGAAACATT
Source organism: Petromyzon marinus (assembly GCF_048934315.1). Classification (NCBI taxonomy): domain Eukaryota; kingdom Metazoa; phylum Chordata; class Hyperoartia; order Petromyzontiformes; family Petromyzontidae; genus Petromyzon; species Petromyzon marinus. The sequence continues at coordinate 11,377,295 of NC_133709.1, read as the reverse complement.
ACTTGGGACATCAATACGAACTGGGCGTGTGAGAACACATTACTTAAAATTCACCTTTTTTTTGGTTAGAACGCTTTCAGTTTCATAGATTCGGGGTGGAACAGAGGTCACTTGAAGGAATCTCAGAGGTAGCTCTATGATATCCACCATTGCAGACTATAATTGTCTGTGAACCGGCAGAGAATAAAGGGGACGAGAGAGACATTCGATTATGTCAATTCACCTTTCTGTGCTTAGAGGCATTTGAATTCCGACGCGACATTTGAATTGACACGTTAGGCTTTGGCGGCCAATATTATTCATAATAACGTTTTTTTGTTTGGTTACGATCGCGTAAATATAAATGTGTCGTTAACTTGACACCACTCGACACAGCCAACTTGGTGAGGTTTGTCACGTAAACGAAACGTGCCAATTAGTTACTACAATTTTGACAAAATCACCCGATGATGCTTGACGTAATTTCCGGCGAAACATCACGCTACTCGAATTGTAAATGTTGTAGATTTAAACTCTCCAACACACCAGTGGGCTGAAGCAGTAACTAATTTACACCATTGGAACCTCCTTTGCCAGTGGCTAAATATGATTATTGTTTTTTTTTATCTGGCAACAAAACTGACGCCTTTTTTTACCAGGAGTCATGTTTGCATCGACCACAATACCTGCGGTCGGAATGCAAACAAAAAAACATAACTCTGATAATGTATTGGCACTGTCCTTGAAATTGATTGCGCCTTTTGGCGTCATCTGGTCCAACACCACGTGAGACGAGGCTCTTAAGGAAAGCTGTCTCGGGTGTGGACCAATCAATTTCAAGGACAGTGCATACATTATGTTTTTTTTGTTTGCATTCCAACCGCAGGTATTGTGGTCAATGCAAACATGACTCTTTGTAAAAAAAAAGGTGTCAGTTTTGTTGCCAGATAAAAGGGTAAAAAAAAAACAATTATCAGTAACTAATTGGCACCTTTTATTTCACGTGACAAACCTTACCGGTTGGCTGTGTCGGGCGGTGGCGGCTTGACACTTAGGCGATCTAACCCAGCAAAAAAAAGACCTCTTGTTACGAGTGACATTCGATGCATTCTCATTTTTGTTGTTGTTGCCTGCTCTGCTTGGAGCCCCGAAGCCTTTGATGAGGTTCGCTCATTGCCTAGGCACCGCCGCGCGACCTGGTCGCACCTCAACGACGTCACAAACGTTCGAGATGCCCCCGCCGCTCACACGTTGGGATTTTTCGCAAAAGTGCACTTTTCACAGTAACGGAGTTCCACACCGCGGCGTGTCGCCATAAAACAACGTGCACGTCACTCTGGGTTGACCCTTGACCCTTCCCTTATCGTACGAAAACATCTTTACTGATCTACCCGCCCACTCACCTACCCACCTATTCACCCACCTACCCAAAAACCCACCCACCTACTCGACAACACCCCCAACAACCCACCCACTTACCCGCCTACCTACCCACCTACTCAACAACACCCAACAACCCACTCACCTACCCACCTACCCAACAACCTATCCACTTACCCACCTACCTATCCAACAACACACCCACCCACTTACCCAACAACCCACCTACCCAACAACCCACCTACCCATCAACTCACCCACCCACCTATCCACATACCTACTCACCTACCCAACAACAAACCCAACAACCCACCCACACACTCACCTACCCACCTACCCAACAACACACCCGACAACCCACCCACCCACTCACCTACCCACCCACACTCCCCCATCCTCGAGATTATGAAGCTGGGTCCACACCAGAGCGACAAGTTGCGCAACTTGACTGCGTGCAACGTAATTGCCTGCTTACGATGCGCAGACGTATCCTGTCGCAGATATGTCCACGCATTATAAGCAGGCAATAAAGCTGAGGGATTGAGAGAGATTCGGGTTGCACAACTCATCACCGGCGCTGCAACCAGTTGCAAGCAGTGGCACAACTGAAAACTCCACATTTTCGTCAGTCATACTATGGCCTTAAAAATAATGGTATATAGCAGGTGACGTTTCAGGTAATGGCCCTTCTTCAGGGCACATTTTACTTGACGAATATGGTGGGGTTTTTTTTCGTGTGCTTGTACCAATCTGCAACAGCAGCAGCAGCAGCATCACCCAACTATACTTATACTTATAATAATTACTCGTATAATTTTCAGATGTCTACTTTCAAGCGTCGATATGCTCGGCGGTGTGGCAGCCATTGCGCTCCGTCACCACGTGCGACGACATTTGCGCAACTGCGAATGGTCGTCGCGATTCCCCAAACACGCGGGGTTCATTTGTTGGTTGCTTTCTCTCTCTCTAACTCATCGCTGTGCACAACTGCTTGCTCGCTCAGGTGTGAAACTCAAAGCAGCCCCAGGGCCAAGCGTACCGCTGCACGATTACTCGACGACGGAGACGCGGCTTGACGCAAGCCGGCGATCGCTAAGGTGGTGGAGCCGGCGTTGAATCGTTCCAGACGTTCCATTCCAAATCGCTCTCCTACCCCAGAAGCACCCCCACCCCTTCTGCCACCCCTCCCTCCCTCCCTCCCCCCCCCGCATTTTACACGCAAAAATAAAAAAACATCATTGTTCACGACTTTACATTTTTGTGGGAAAAAAAAATTGCAAACAAAATAATCTTAGACACGACAACAGAAAATGAACAAAACTAGCGATGTCAGTCCGCTGATTGTGACGTCAAAACAATTGTCTCTTTGTGCTGGGGTGTGGAGACTGGTGGGCGTGTCTTGGCCTGGCGGGAACGAAACCTCGGCAACCCAGGAACCAACTCGCCCTCAGTCGATCCATTTCGCGGAGTCCCGGTGAGCGAAGATCGTTTAATTCACGTTCTTGCGTTTCCCCTCGATTGGACCACCACGAACCAACTTTTATCGATCCCGGGAGGCTATTGAGGGTGTCTCTGATACCTCGAAAGGTACCGCATGGTGAGGTGTGCGCGGGATACATTTTACACGATAACTGGTGATGATGATGACGATCCATCTATCTGTCGCACACCTGGACCATTATCTGTGCATCGAATTGTCGGTCGTGTTGAGGTGAGGTCTCACAGATGGTGTGCCCTTCTCGACCTTCTTGCTCGGGGGATTTGGAATTGAATGTGCCTGCAGGTGTCAGTGTCGATGATCGTGGGACTCCACGAGTTTCTCTGTTCTCAAGAGCAAAGCACCCGTGCCTCTGAAAACATTCCCACGGCCCCTTTGCCGAGGCAGTGTCACCTCCCAGGCCAGTCCCTGGCGCGAGGGCCAAGCTCCCATCGGAGAAAGTACCCGGCTCCGGTCAACAATTCTCTCAAATCTCTTCGAGAAAAGACGCAGGTTTGAGAACTTCACCGATCCCCAGGGTAACGCCCCGAACTTCTTGGCGAGTAGGACATTGCCCAGGGGCGCGGCTTTATGTGCATCTCAAGGTGCTCACTACAAGGTCCTATGACCTCCTCGTAAAGACTCCAGAATCGGTGGCCCAAAGTCTCTCTGGCGACGTGACACATCCTCTGGCCACAAGCCGCCCAGATGCCCATGTATCTGGTTTGAAGTCCCTCGGCCGATATGGCAGATCCTCCCGGATGACCCAAACCATCCTGATCTCCGTGTAAATACCCAGCTCTCTCTTGGCAAAGTAGCGGGTGGCCCACGATCAAAACCTTTCCAGGTGCCCCCTTTGTGCAATGTCACCTAGTTCTCTGGAGAGCGAGGCCTCGCATCTCCCGAGTGCAGCTGCACAACTTCGCCCAGGTCCCCACCCCCCCCCACGACGCTCCAGACGAACGACGACCAGGACGGGACGGGCAGGGTCGTCGGCTCGCGGGACCCGCAGCTGCCGCCGCCGCCGCCGCCGGCGCCGCCGCCCTCAGTAGGGCTCTGTGCCCTGCACGCTGCCGTCGCTGCTGCCGCGGGATGAGGGAGGCACGGGCGGGTAGGGCCTGTAGGCCGCGCGGGCGGCACCGTCGCCGCGGATGGCCGCGCCGCCCTCGCCAGCCAGCGAGTCCTCGGTGTCTGGAGACGGACTCGGCTGCTCTAGGATGGCGCCGCTGGCCGATTCGCCTGCACCGGAACGGAACAACAACGACGACGACGGCGACGGCAATCGTCAGGTTCAGCGACGTGCCCGGGCGACATCGCACATCGCGCCATGGCCAATGGCGTCGTGCTGATTTCGACGGTAAAATAAAAAAAAAAATTTGGAAACGCGCCCTCGGGAACCCTGTCGGGGAGGAGGCCACGCGGTGAGACGGTTACCGGGAATTGGCCCAAGCTCTGCCGGTGCTCGGTGATGGCAACGGGGTGTAGCCTCTGAGAGCGCTGCCTCTTTTAACGCCGTTTCGTTACAACGCCCTCCTTTGTTCCGGAGGGGAAATTATGGCCAATGGTATGGGAGAAGGTGGGTGGGGCGTTTACTCGGAGGGCCGTGTCCTTGCCCGTACGTGGCCTTGTGGAGCCTGAATCGAAAGTGCCTGCTGCGTCGATTCTGCTCACGGTCGAAACCGACAGCCACGTTAGATATTCATATTCTTGGTTCTTTCGGTAATGTCACGTTGAAGGGAAACAATTAAATAATAAAATATATATTAAAAATATATATATATTTGACGTCATTATTATTTGATTGTTTTCCCTTCAACGTGACTTTACCGAAAGAACCAAGAATATGAATCACCGCAGTCACGAAAGCTTTGAATCAAAATGTAGCCACGTTAGAGTATCGATTCATCGAGGGCTAATCACCACATCGATTCAAAAGGCGATCCGTGGATCGATTGATCCCATTTGTTTGTATAGTTTCCCGTGGGATGTGTGCAGACAGCGGTTCATCTTTTGTACGCTCCAACCGAATGCACTGGGAGGACATCAATTATTGTATCGTTTACATCATTATCATTAAATAGTCGCAATTCATAAAATGCTTGATGGCTTTCATTTTTCTCGAATTGGTGAAGAAAACTCAATATTTTAAGAGCCGCAATGGCATGTGAATACGAGACGGCGGAGGGTCCTTAATAATAAAAAAAACCCCATCACTAAAGCAGTCCTTGAAGAGCCGCAGGTTGGCCAAGCCCCTGGTCTAGATCATTTAAACGTGCATAGCTCCAGTGGAATTCCTAATATCGGAAGGGAGAGAGCATTCCAGACGGCCCCAGAAGTGCACCTGGTGCCACTCGCCAACAGCACTTGCCCAAAACAAGTCTGCGAATGCTCTACGGACGGGACCTTCTGTCTTGTGAAGCCAGGTACAGTGTGTTCTCCTATGACGTGGCGGTAGTAGTTTTGCGTTCCTGGAGAACACCACGTTATCGAAAAATATCGTTAAAACAAAACTACGAAATAACATCGGGCCAAAGCATAGTAGTCGGCGACAAGGCGTGAGACGCGTAAACGCAGGCCGAGCAAAGACCGAGGCGCATGGGCCGCATCCAAGAAGCATCCAGCAGCATCCCGCCGATCCAGCAGCATCCCGCCGATCCAGCAGCATCCCACCGATCCAGCAGCATCCCACCGATCCAGCAGCATCCCGCCGATCTAACAGCATCCCGCTGATCCAGCAGCATCCCACCGATCTAACAGCATCCCACCGATCCAGCAGTATGCCACCGATCCAGCAGCATCCCACCGATCCAGCAGCATCCCACCGATCCAGCAGCATCCCGATGTCTTGTGCGACGGCTACGCCAAGGCATCCGTACGGCCGCTTACCACCCGCCCACTGCGACGCACCTCCGCTCGCCCGACCGTATTACATCCAATTCATATCCGCGTTTATACATACATATATATTTTTTTTAAAACGCGTTCCCAAAAGGACATTCGTCATGGCGTTATATCAAAATTCCGCTCTATGAAAACAACCAACGCGCGGCGTTCTAGGTAGGAGAGACCGTTCGTTACCTCCTCCTCCTCCTCCGGCGTGTATCTTGAGGTGGAACTTGAGCTCGTAGGGCTGCGCGAAGGCCTTGCCGCAGGCGCCGCACGCCAGGCTGGCCTTCTCCTTGGCGTGCGTCCGCCGCACGTGGCTGTCGTGCGCCGCGTGCGACGCGAACGCCTTGCCGCAGTGACGGCACTTGAAGGGCTTCTCGCCCGAGTGCTGGCGGATGTGTGTGCGCAGGATGGACGACGCGGTGAACGCCTGGCGCGCGTGCGTGCGTGTGTGTGGTGTATGGGTGTGTGTGTGTGTGGTATGTGTGGCGTGCGTGTGTGTGGTGGTGTGTGTGGCGTGCGTGTGTGTGTGGTATGTGTGGTGTGTGTGGCGTGCGTGTGTGTGGTATGTGTGGCGTGCGTGTGTGTGGTGTATGTGTGTGTGGTGTATGTGTGTGTGTGGTATGTGTGTGTGTGGTATGGGTGTGGCGTGTGGTGTGTGTGTGTGGCGTGCGTGTGTGTGGTGGTGTGTGTGGCGTGCGTGTGTGTGTGGTGTGTGTGGCGTGCGTGTGTGTGTGGTGTGTGTGGCGTGCGTGTGTGTGTGTGGTATGTGTGGCGTGCGTGTGTGTGGTGGTGTGTGTGGCGTGCGTGTGTGTGGTGGTGTGTGTGGCGTGCGTGTGTGTGGTGGTGTGTGTGGTGTATGGGTGTGGCGTGTGTGTGTGTGGTGTGTGGCGTGCGTGTGTGTGGTGGTGTGTGTGGTGTATGGGTGTGGCGTGCGTGTGTGGCGTGTGTGTGGTGGTGTGTGTGATGTATGGGTGTGGCGTATGTGTGTGTGTGGTATGTGTGGCGTGCGTGTGTGTGGTGGTGTGTGTGGTGTATGAGTGTGGCGTGTGTGTGTGTGGTGTGTGATGTATGTGTGTGTGGTGTATGTGTGTGTGGTGGTGTGTGTGGTGTATGGGTGTGGCGTGTGTGTGTGGTGGTGTGTGTGGTGTATGGGTGTGGCGTGTGTGTGTGGTGGTGTGTGTGGTGTATGGGTGTGGCGTGTGTGTGTGGTGTATGTGTGTGATAGCGGTGTGTGTGGTGGTGGTTTGTGTGGTGTGTGTATGTGGTGCATGTGGGGTGTGTGTATGTGTGTGTGGTGGTGTGTGTAGTGGTGGTGGACACAACAAACACAAATGGGTAAATTTAACACGACCGATATTATGATTCAGAATACAGAATTCATTTTTTGGTGGGGTGGAGGAAGGTTTCCGACACACATTTCCCTCGCAAGGTCTGAACCAATCATCAATTGTGTGGGTGGACTGCAGTGGCAATGAGCCGGGACATACCATCGTGGTAGGGGTGGTGGTGGGGGTGAAACTCTAAAGCGGACTACGGCCTTACGAAAGGAACCAGGAAACAAGTCCATAAATAAATATATATCTTGCATACTGGAGACCCATGGAGTTACACAGAGACCCATAGAGTTACACAGAGACCCATAGAGTTACACAGAGACCCATAGAGTTACACAGAGACCCATAGAGTTACACAGAGACCCATGGAGTTACACAGAGACCCATGGAGTTACACAGAGACCCATAGAGTTACACAGAGACCCATAGAGTTACACAGAGACCCATGGAGTTACACAGAGACCCATGGAGTTACACAGAGACCCATGGAGTTACACAGAGACCCATGGAGTTACACAGAGACCCATGGAGTTACACAGAGACCCATGGAGTTACACAGAGACCCATCGAGTTACACAGAGACCCATAGAGTTACACAGAGACCCATAGAGTTACACAGAGACCCATAGAGTTACACAGAGACCCATAGAGTTGCACAGAGACCCATAGAGTTACACAGAGACCCATACAGTCAGTTTAACACGTAGGCTTTCGCAACCAATATCATCCATAATATGGGGGGCGGGGCAGTGGGGACGGGGAGTTTGGAGGTGAGGGCAGTTGGGGAGGTGGGGGCAGTTGGGGACGGGGCAGTTGGGGGGGCAGTTGGAGGGGGGACAGTTGGGGGAGGTGCAGTTGGCGAGGGGCAGCTGGGGGGGGGGGCAGTCAGGGTGAGCAGTTAGGGGGGGAGGGGACTGTTGATGGGGGGCAGTTGGGTGAGTGGGGGACCGCCACGGTCCAGGAGATGGTGGGGACACAGGGAAATATTCCGAGACATTTAAAGCTGTGCATCAATAATGATGCAGTTCATTAGTTGTCAACTAATCTATAAAACTAAACGATTTTTTTTGTATATTCTTGGTTCTTTCGGTAAAGTCACGTAGAAGGGAGACAATAAGGTAAGGCCCACCCAGCTACGTAGGTTTTATTTCTTCACAAATGACGGCTCAACACGAAGTGGCTTCATCACGTGGCAAAAAAAAAAATCTACAGCAGCAGGCAAAATCCTCTGAATGCGATGCCAACGGTACGGTGATTCTTAGCCCTCACCGTCGAGACAACCGACTGGAGCGACAGCCTAAAGGAGGGCAAACACCCTCCATCGACGGGGCTGTCCATCGACATCTTCACGGAGAGAGAGAGAGAGAGACGGAACTCCACAATCGGCTGAGTGCGGCAGGAGCGAGCGGGAGATGTCAACTCCCTCGGAGATGTTAACTCCCTCGCCTGGTATGCAGGAGGTCGTGGGTTCGATCCCGACCCTGGAGATTGCGTGTCTCTCTCTCTCTGATCACCATCACGGTGTCGAGATGTCAACTCCCTCGCCTGGTATGCAGAAGAGCCTGGGTTCGATCCCGACCCTGACGCCTGCTGCTGTATATTTGGAGTCTCTGTGTCTTGTTCCTCGTGGTCGCTTGGACCTTTTTTTGCTTCTCCAGGTTTTCCCCCTCCACATTGAGAATCAACACCACGCGCTTTAGAGCATTCTGGCTGCTGCTAAAAAGTTACACGCGACGATGACGATACGCCACCTTGCTTGGCCCATCATTTGCGATAGCCAGAGTCGCTTCTGAAAAAGAGCCACGTATAGGCTGAGCGGGCCTCACCCGGTGGTGACAAAATAATAAGTAAACAGTCGTTTAGTTTTAGCGAGAGACGGGACGATGCGCGCTCATCCAGCAGCGGATGGACCTGCAGTCCGCGAGTTCCTGACCTTGCTGCAGTAGACGCACTTGTAGGGCCTCTCCCCGGAGTGGACGCGCATGTGCTTGTTAAGGCTGGACGACTGCGAGAAGCTTTTGCCGCACACAGTGCACTGTGTTGACAAGGATGACGGCAAATCAGTTAGCCGGGTTCGTAGCGTATTATACAAGACAAAGATCCCCCGTATAGACTGGGAACATGAACTGTTGGTGCAAGTGCTGTCAGCGAGCACCTATAAAGGCCGCCACGGCACACGAGGGGGTGGGTGGCCAACACAACCCCCGGCCGCCTTTGTCACCCCAGTGGCGATGTTTACTAGACACCGCACCAGGTACTCATTCGAGGCTGAGCCGACCTGGCGGAGGCCCAGGACCGGCTCAGATAGTCGTCACTGGTGTTGGCCGTGAGCTGGAATCGAACTCGGGTCGCCGGGTTTGGAGCGCGTTCCCCCGTAGAGCCTTTCACAGCACGAGGATGAGGTGCGTGTACGCAATGTGAAAGGCAACTCAGTTGCTCCATTAACGGCAAACACACCCACTCGGAGGAAGCTTCACTGTCAAAAGACCACGTGCCCACCCCTCCTTCCTTCCTGAATCGTTCACAGTCTTCCCTATCTATGCCCCTCTTCCTCCTCCTCGTCTTCTCCACCAATAACATTTTCATCCTTCTCCACGCCTAACAGTCCTCTATCCTCGTCCCCGTCTTCCCTCCGTTCTATCCCGATTGAACCTCCCGGCCAATCGCGTTCCGCTTCCCAACAACTGTTACTTAATGAATCGATTAACTGACGGTCTCATTACATGATCCTTGCACATACACACACATATGTACAGCAGCCCCTCGACATCGGCTAACGGGTTTTTTTTTCGGTTCACGTTTCACCTCCCATGGGACCCCGTGGTTTCGACTGAACGTTCACAATTTTTTGACTCACGGTCACGTGTTTACGTTATGCACGCGGTGGCGCCCGCTTCGGCCAATCCGAACTGCTCGTAAGTGGGGCTGAGCCATGCCCTCAGCCAATCAGCGACGGCCATTTACGATCGTTTAGACCTCGGCTGGCATTGTTTACGTTACGTTCTCTGTGTTGGCAGTCGAAACGGACTCTCCAGCGCAGACTCAGTGATTTGAACTCGTTTTTCAACTTGCGAGTGAATTCGCTGAACAGTTATTTTGGTTAATGGTAGTTTTCGTGGAACGTCAACCGAGGGACGACTGTATATGTTCACATACGTACACCGTGCTCCTTGGTTCTTTCGGTAAAGTCACGTAGGTAGGAAAATATAACAAAATAAAAAATAATATATCACGACGTTTCGATCGCAAGCAAGCGCTGAGCAAGCAAAAGCTTGCTCATCGCCACATATGTAACCTTGTTGTAACAGCTCTCTCGCTGGTTCAGCAGTTTCCACTGCCTAATTATTTTTTTCCGCCTGTGTCGCGATCGAAACGTCGTGATATGTTATTTTTTTATCTCGTTTAATTTTTATTTTATTTTTCTACCTACTTGACTTTATCGAAAGAACCAAAGAGTATGGATTCCTGCAGTCACGAAAGCTTCAAATCAAGATTGATACGTACACCGCTTGTTGCTAATAGTCACGTGCACGCGTGTACACGTGTGCGTGTATATTCGCACACATATCAGAATCCGAATATTTATTTACACTGCAGGAGGAGTCCGACGAGCTATTAAGCAGGTAATAACATTACAACAACAAACATTACAAAAACAAATCACCCAAACAAATACAACTAAACCATCTTCATCCTACCAGACAAAGCCCACGGAGGTATTAACTCATTTTTCAGAAGCGACCTCGCCACAAATGATAAAGCTCAACAAAGCGGCCCACCATTTGGACATTTGTAGCACCAAAAAGAATCTAAATAACCTCAGGTGCACCTTGCTAAATGTGGTGGGGACAAAAAAAAAACGGAACTCGAGCCCGCGCTTACGTACGTACTCCCGCGCGTACGTACGTACTCCCGCGCGTACGCACGTACTCCCGCGCGTACGCACGTACTCCCGCGCGTACGCACGTACTCCCGCGCGTACGTACGTACGTACTCCCGCGCGTACGTACGTACTCCCGCGCGTACGTACGTACTCCCGCGCGTACGCACGTACTCCCGCGCGTACGTACGTACGTACTCCCGCGCGTACGTACGTACTCCCGCGCGTACGCACGTACTCCCGCGCGTACGCACGTACTCCCGCGCGTACGCGCCCGCGTACCTTGTGCGGCCGGTGCTTCTCGTGCACGTGCAGGATGTGCACGCGCAGGCGGTCGCGCTTCTCGAAGGAGCGGGTGCACAGGTTGCACGGGTACTTGCGGTCGCCGAGGTCCACGCAGCGCGTGTACTTGAGGTGCTTGTCGCGGTAGTAGCGGTACGCGAACACCTTGCCGCAGCGCTCGCAGCGGTAGCCTTCGCCGCTCTCTGCGTGCACGCCACACGGCAAGGGATGAGACATAGGTCCCCCCCCCCACAACCCCCCCCCCCCGCCCGCCCCCCCCCCCCCCCCCCCCCCGTGTAGACTTAACAGGCCGCCGGGGCACGGCGAACGAGGGGGTCGGGTGGCAAAACGCCACGCCGTGCCGCCTTCGTCTCCCCCAGTGCTGGCGATGTTTACACACCGCACCAGGTACTCATTTGAGGCTGAGTAGACCTAGAGGAGGCCCAGCAACGGTTCAGATGATCGTCAGCGGTGTTGGCCGTGAGTGGCAATCTAACTCGGGCCATCGGGTTCCGTAGTGGTGGGGCTGATGGTGAGGCCCCGTCTGTTAGAGGCATGCCACAGGTTCAGCAGTGGTGTCTCCACTTACCAGATCATCAACATACACTATGGTTGAACAACAGGGAGCCATCCCTCGACCGCACCCGGGCATCAATCAGCCTCCAATTTTACCTGTATCAGATTAAGGACCCTCCGGTACAGTCAGGGAAAGTCTTGAACTGCGTGGTCAAAGAAGATGTTAAATAGTGTAAGGGCCAGAAGAAATCCCTGTGGAGCCCCAAGGTGAACAGGAAATGTCTCAGACTCCCATCCATGTAGCTTCAGCCAGACCTGCCCACCATCATGAAGGTCCTCAAATGATTGGGAGCAGAGTCAGGGACTCTGAAAGCACGCAGAACAACCCAAAGCCCTGGTCTATTGATAGTATCAGAGGCCTTGACCAGGCCAAACAAAGCAGAGATGTAGGTCCCGTTGATATTATCTACACCTCTGCTGGAGGAGACTAACAAAACAAATGGGGTCCGTGCACATTGGGGCTTCGCGAGCCTCTCCTCAGCGTGCCTGGCAAGGCGATGTTGAATTATTATTTCCAGGGCCTTTCCCAGCACTGAGGAGGGAGATGGCCCAAAAGTTGTTGCAATCAGAGCAGTCCCGATTAAAAAAAAAAAAAATGGGGGACCACCAGTGCATCCTTGGAATCCTGCGGAGCTCGTCGTGTGGACCAGCCCCATTGTAATGATGTCGCATAGAGGGGTTTGCACGCCACCCTCTCTCAGCAGTGAGTTTGAGAGGTCATCTCTACCTGCTGCTTTGTATGCACGTTGAACTTCCTTCGCACCGTACGTAGCCAACCGTGCTAATCGGATGTGCGATTTACCCGGTCTCATGCTCTGGATTGTCCTTCGCACTTCCTCAACAGATGGCACATCATCCAACCACTCACAGGGGGTGACAACTTCTTCCAATGTTTGAGGCACCACAGCCCCAGCAGGGTCAAGCCCACCTTTCCCCATGATGTTGTTTCAGCCGAGGGAGTTTTACCTCCCCCAAGACCTCAGAAATGCTCAGTAAACCTGCTCGACCCATTCCTGGGGGTCGCAGATCGGATCACCTTTCGTTCCCTGAAACATGGGGAATAGGTGGGGCACTGCGAGTTACTTTTTTGATGCAATTCAAGAGCGATTTGTGATCGACACCAACCACCACCACCACCATCGTACCATCAGCCGTCACCGCCTCTCCATATCCCTCCACGTCTCCTCCTCCTGCCATCCTCCCATCGCCCACCGCCATCGCCATCACCGTCGTTTTTACCGCCGCCGCGGCAGCCATCACCATCGTCAGACTCCCGCCGCTGCCGCCGGCGCCCCCCCCGGCCGCCGCGGCCTCCACGTCCTCCGCCGCGCTCCGCGCGGGGCTCGCCGCGTCTCCGCCGCCCGGCCCGGCTCCCGGCCCGCGTCCCGGGCCCGCTCCGGGACTCGAGGCCGCGGCCGTCGGGAGCCTGAGTCCCACGGGGATGCCCAGGAACTGCAGGTAGGCGGATTCGCCGTACCACACGAGGAGCTCGCGGCCCGAGGGAACGTCGCGACTCGCCTCGTACACGATGGATCGGCCGCTCTGCAGCGCCACGAGGTTCTGCTCGGAGGAGCTCCGCGCACAGTTCACCAGCGACATCCAGTTGCCCGCCGCGCCGCGCCCGTCGATAAAGTGGCTCAAGCGGCCCCCCTCGAAAATCTGTGGGGTGGGGTGGGGTGGTGGGGGTGTGGTGGAGAGTGGTGGGGGGATCGTGGGGGGCGGTGGGGGGGGGGAGTGTTGAATGGAGGGTTTGTTGTGGTGGAGGGGGAGACCAGGGCAGGAAAACAAGGATAAGCTTCCGATTTGGGCGGTTTGGGGGGTATTTGGGGGATGAGTGGCATGAGCTTTTGGAGGAAGTGGATAGGTGGCGGGCTGGTAGAGGTAGGGGTAAGGAGGACGTGACAGTGGAGGAGGTGATGGTGGAACTAGAGGGCGACGTCATGGATAATGAAGGGATGAGATAGTGGTGGTGGTGATTGTGGTGGGGTTGTCGTCCGTAGGGGGTGACGGCAGTTGCGGTGCGACCGTGGTCACTGCCGTCGAGAATTTCGAGCTCGCGACTCGTGGGTCGCCCACACACACACGTGCGCCGGCGTGCATGCGAGCGAATGAGCGAGCGAGCGAGCGAGCGAGATGGACCCTCACCTCCCACATGTGTGAGTTGTCGTCGTGGGTCTTGATCTCGCTGGGCGAGACGACGCGGCCCGCGTAGGGCCCGAAGCGCGTGCCCCGCGCCACGAGGCCCCGCGTGCAGAACACCCCGTAGTGCGCCTCGGCGCCCAGCCACGTGTGCAGGATGCTCAGGCCTGTCTCGCGCGTGCACGTGAGAGACGCGGGGCGCGCGCGTGAGAGACACGCGGGACTACCGTCTCGCGTGCATGCGCGTGATACGGGGCGCGGGTGGGACTGCCGTCTCGCGTGAGCGTGAGAGACAAGGGGTGCACGTAAGAGACACGTGGGACTACCGTCTCACCCAACGCACCTTCGGGGAGGTTGAGAGACTCGCGATCCAGTGGCACAGTCTGAGGCCTCACACCTGGGAGAGGCAAAGACGAACAGGTGAGGGAGGCACACCGCGGACGTGTGAGAGGAGGTATAGGGAGGAGCCGGGGGGCAGGTGGGAGGTGGGGGCCGGGGGCTCTCTCTCCCCCGTTGGGATCTCTCTCCATTTGTCTCTCCCCACTCTCTCCCCATCGCTTCTTTCCTCCTCTTCAAGGATGCACACACACAACACGTACATATGTAATTTCAATAGAGCCTGCATACGGTGTGAGTTGACTAGTCGCCACGGGAAGTGATGACAGGGGTATCAGTTGTGAGTGCGAAGGGACTGGTGGCCACGGAAGGTGATGACCGGGGTATCAGTTGTGGGTGTGAAGGGACTGGTGGTTACGAGAATGATCGAGAAGGGAGCGTGGTAGGGTGACGGAAGAGGACGGTGGAGTCTGCCGGTGGAACGAGCGTTCAGTCAGCGAGAATGATCGAGAAGGGGGCCGTGGCCTCGTGTACAGTGAGGGAAAAAGTATTTGACCCCCTGCTGATTTTGTACGTTTACCCACTGACGAATAAATTATCAGTCTATAATTTTAATGGTGGGTTTATTTGAACAGTGAGAGACAGAATAACAACAACAAAATCCAGAAAAACGCATGTCAAAAATGTTATAAATTGATTTGCATTTTAATTAGGGAAATAAATATTTGACCCCCTCTCAATCAGAAATATTTCTGGCTCCCAGGTGTCTTTTATACAGGTAACGAGCTGAGATCAGGAGCACACTCTTAAAGGGAGTGCTCCTAATCTCAGCTTGTTACCTGTACAAAAGACACCTGTCCACAGAAGCAATCAATCAGATTCCAAACTCTCCACCATGGCCAAGACCAAAGAGCTCTCCAAGGATGTCAGGGACAATATTGTAGACCTACACAAGGCTGGAATGGGCTACAAGACCATTGCCAAGCAGCTTGGTGAGAAGGTGACAACAGTTGGTGCGATTATTCGCAAATGGAATAAACACAAAAGAACTGGCAATCTCTCTCGGCCTGGGGCTCCATGCAAGATCTCACCTCGTGGAGTTGCAATGATCATGAGAACGGTGAGGAATCAGCCTAGAACTACACGGGAGGATCTTGTCAATGATCTCAAGGCAGCTGGGACCATAGTCACCAAGAAAACAATTGGTAACACACTACGCCGTGAAGGACTGAAATCCTGCAGCGCCCGCAAGGTCCCCCTGCTCAAGAAAGCACATATACATGCCCGTCTGAAGTTTGCCAATGAACATCTGAATGATTCAGAGGACAACTGGGTGAAAGTGTTGTGGTCAGATCAGACCAAAATGGAGCTTTTTGGCATCAACTCAACTCGCCGTGTTTGGAGGAGGAGGAATGCTGCCTATGACCCCAAGAACACCATCCCCACCGTCAAACATGGAGGTGGAAACATTATGCTTTGGGGGTGTTTTTCTGCTAAGGGGACAGGACAACTTCACCACATCAAAGGGACGATGGATGGGGCCATGTACCGTCAAATCTTTGGTGAGAACCTCCTTACCTCAGCCAGGGCAATGAAAATGGGTGGTGGATGGGTTTTCCAGCATGACAATGACCCAAAACACACGGCCAAGGCAACAAAGGAGTGGCTCAAGAAGAAGCACATTAAGGTCCTGGAGTGGCCTAGCCAGTCTCCAGACCTTAATCCCATAGAAAATATGTGGAGGGAGCTGAAGGTTCGAGTTGCCAAATGTCAGCCTTGAAACATTAATGACTTGGAGAAGATCTGCAAAGAGGAGTGGGACAAAATCCCTCCTGAGATGTGTGCAAACCTGGTGGCCAACTACAAGAAACGTCTGACCTCTGTGATTGCCAACAAGGGTTTTGCCACCAAGTACTAAGTCATGTTTTGCAGAGGGGTCAAATACTTACTTACCTCACTAAAATGCAAATCAATTTATAACATTTTTGACATGCGTTTTCTAGATTTTTGTTGTTGTTCTGTCTCTCACTGTTCATATAAACCTACCATTAAAATTATAGACTGATCATTTCTTTGTCAGTGGGCAAACGTACAAAATCAGCAGGGGATCAAATACTGTTTTTCCCTCACTGTAGGTATAAAAGGGGGAGATGCTCGGGAGACTCGGGGCTGTTGTGGTGGGGGTCTCCTCCGCCTGATGTCAAGTGAACGTGTCTTCAATAAAGTTCCATCTCAAGAGAGGTGTGTCAAGTCGTCATTACACATACACACGCACAGATTCCCACACACTCATACACACATACACATACACACCCTCGCACGCACACAATACACCTGCACACAATATACCTGCACACAATACACCTGCACACAATACACCTGCACACAATACACCTGCACACAAAGACAACGATCCCCCCCGTATAGCCTTAACGGACTATTGGTGGCGTTCTGTTAGCGATCTGCACCTATGAAGATCGGCATGGCACACGAGAGTGGGTGGCTAGCACCACCACGACCGGCCGCCTTTGTCTCCCTCGTGGCGATGTTTACACCTGCACACACTCGCACACACGTGCCCCACGCACTCTTACACTCGCACCAAACTTAACGGCAAATATTCATGCATGGTCTCTGATACTGTTGGGGCAAGTGCTGTTAGTGAACAGCGTCTATGAAGGCCGGCAACAGCACACGAGGGGGTGGGTGACCAGCACCGCGCCCGGCCACCTTTGACTCCCTAGTGGCGATGTTTACACACCGTGCCACGTACTCATTTGAGGCTGAGTCAACCTAGCGGAGGCCCAGGACCGGTTCAGATAATCGTCACCGGTGTTGGTGGCCATGAGCGGGAATCGAACTCGGGTCACCGGGTTAGTAGCACAGCGTGCGAACCATGCACTAACGCTCCCCGCACACACACACACAGGGGAAATGTTCGTGCGCACATACACTCCCAACGCGAGGCCGACTAATTACATCTCGCGGAGGATCGCTCCGCTGAACAAAATAGTTCCGTGGTTCATATTGCGAGTGCGAGTTCGGGTTTTAAGTCGATGTTAAAAATATATATATATATTTCATGGAAGTCGGTTCGTAAGTGCGGGTGTTCGTAAGTTGGGCGTTCATAAGTCGGGTGTTTATAAGTCGAGGACTCCCTGTATACAATTCAATGGGCAAAAACAGTTTTAGTTAAGACACGAGGAAAAATTAATTCCAAGATAAGATCAATATGTCATCACGGTCAATATACCATACCAATACTGTTGTCGGTGGCATTGTAAGTTATAATAATGTCAACTTGGAAGGCACCGCGCACAGTATTCGCTCACTCGCACAAGGGGCATGTGTACGTGGCAGGAAACCGGAATGCCTGGTGGAAAACGAATGCGTATGAGCGAGGGGGCAACGCTTGTGCAGCTAGAACAGTTCAGATATTCATCCGCACTTCGCTGTCCTGGTTTTTCCTGGCTGAGCTCGGGGTACGGCACTTTCTTAACACCCACGGGCGAGAGAGCGTGGAACAGATGGAGGTTAGTCCACACACTTTGCTGTACCGCTTCACCTGGCAACGCCCACCCACGGTAAGGGAGAGAATTTCGGCAACATCCGTGGGGTGATCCACCAACCGTCGCTGCTGTCTCCGCAGTGCTGGATCACAGTAGCTACGTGCAGCAACAGCAGCGTAACAACCACCGCCACCACCACCACCACCCACCACCGCCACCAACGCCACCACTACCCACCACCCACCACCGCCACCACTGCCACCACCGCCACCACTGCCACCACCACCCACCACCGCCACCACCAACGCCACCATCGCCACCACCCACCACCGCCACCACTGCCACCACCACCGCCACTGCCACCACCACCACTGCCACCACCACTGCCGCCACCACCACCGTTAGCACCACCGCCACCACCGTCACCATCGCCACCACCCACCACCGCCACCACCAGCGCAACCACCGTCACAATTGCCACCGCCACCACCACCACCACCACTGCCACCACCACCACCACCACCGCCACTGCCACCGCCACCACCGCCAGACCCTACAGATGTAGAGCAACCTCCACTGGGCAGTAACAGTCATCACTTCGCTCGGTGATTTTCTACGACTCATGGTCATCCTCAACACCACCACCATCACCACCAAACAACAACACACCATTTGAGCATTACTGCTACGAAACCGTCTGGGGAGGTTCCTCTTGTCTCGGGTCACCATCACAGTAAATGTGACTTTGCCCATCGTGGAGCGAGCAAGACATCGCAGGGCTGTAAGCTTCACCTCTGCCCGCCAGGAGTGTGTGCATAGTACTGACAGCGTTCAAACTGCAGCATCATTGATGCGCTCTCGTGCCAAATATCGCAGGGTTATCGTGGACAGAAGGCTGTCCCCTTCCAAAGCCCCCACATGAAATAGATTCGCAAAAAGACCAAGTCAAGTTCCCTCCCCCCTGCTACAGAAACTTGCAGGGCTGACCTGTCTGTCATGCACCAGCTGATAAGCAGCCGCGAACTACCGGATATGTGTGCGCAAAAAGAGCTCTGCAGCTAACAGGATTCCTCGAGTACGAATAAATATTCTGACATCCTCTGAACTCAACCACCCCCCCCCCATCTCTGGTCCGCTCGGTGGCAGGGTCACTGCGCTTTCAGCCTGGCGCGGCAGCTCATCAACGACACTGCCAAGGTTGCGGGGCGAAGCAACGCCAGCAATGCGGCACCGTGACGGACGCTCTGAGAACGACACGGGGGCGCCCCCTGGGCTGCCGACTCTTGGGGAGCATCCCCACCCCGACAAATCTCCGCAGAGGCGTCGCGCGGACCGCACGGGGAGTATTTTTGGCACGCGGTTGTCGCCAGCGACGACAACGATGACCACCGCTACGCTGCAACCATCATCTCGACCAAGACCTCAATTAGGTCACCTCCTCCTGGCCGCCGAATCGGGTCCCAGTGATCACCTCGCTTCTGGGACCACGCTTTGCTGCTGCGGCTGCTGCTTCCATCCTAGAGTCTCACCACGACCCCCAGATCGGGAAGAAGCGCCGCTGGCGAACGGCGTGGGAACAACGCCCAGGGTTATAAACACCTCCGCGTAATTATGAAAGTCACCACCAGCGATGTGCCTACATGAAGATGAGTCGAGTATTACATCTCCACCGTCCACATCTCGAGGTGGCCTGCGTCTCACTTGGTCCCAGGTGTCTCCTCTGTCTCTCAGTGGTCCCCGGACTCCTGGTGTCTCGTCGTGGTTCTGAGTTCCTGCCTCTGTCTCCAAAAATGTCCAGCATCTCTCTCTCTCTCTGCATCTCTCCGTGTCTCCACGTGACCCACCCTAGTCTCCCTGTATCTCCACTATCACCACATGATCTCCCCGTATCCATCACATGACCCACCCTAGTCTCCTTGCATCTCCGCATATTCTGTCCTCAATCTCCACGCGATTCCGACCCCCCCCCCCGCCCCCCGCCGTGGCCTTGCCGCAACCCCCGTATGTCTCTGCGTGTCCTCCCCGTGTGTCCTCCCCACGTGTGGTGTCCTCTCACCTGCAGGAAGGCCCAGGTGAAGGCCCGAGATGGCGTGCCCCGTGACCCCTCCTCGCGGGCCCAACCTCCCGTACAGCACCGCGTGCAGCTCCGCTTCAGAGAAATAGAACCTTTGTTGCACGTGATGTTGTGGTTGATGATGATGATGATGTGGTTGATGGTGTTGCTGCTGCTGTTGTTGTTGCCGGTGATGGTGGTGGTGTTGACGTTGTTGCTGAGCTTGAGTCTGGTTCTGAGTTTGCTGTTGATGATGCTGATTGTTTTGTCGATTGTTCTGACCGTGTTGTTGTTGATGCTGTTGTTGATGTTGGTGATGTTGGTGGGGACGGGACGGAGAGATGGAGGGCTCTCCCCCTATTGGGAGGAAAGGCATTGGGCGACACGGACCTTCACGGGCCTTGGGCAGCACCAGCGGCAGGGGCATTGCGAGGGGCAAGGCCGGGGTCAACTTCCCTTGCTGCTGCTGTTGCTGCTGTTGCAGATGATGCAGATGCTGCTGCTGATGCCCATTCCCATGATGGTGCAGATGATGGTGGTGATGGTAGGCGCGATGATGGTGGTGGTGCTGATGTAGTTGCGACGGTGGCAGTAAGAGCCCCCCCGCGTTCGGAGCAACAACAGCAGCGGTGGCGGCGGCAGCGGCGGGGAGAGCCCCTCCGTAGGGTCCCTGCGAAGGCCCCACCTCGAGGTGAAGGCCCGGGTAGGCGAAGGCCGGCCTGCAGCCCTTGAGCGCGGCCCCCTCGGCCACAAGTCCAGGCAGCAGGTGGTGGAGGCCCGCAGAGGGCCCTCCAAGCCTTCGCCTCGGCGACGCCCCAGGGAAGGCCATCATGGTCCCCGGGACCTCTCCGCCTGGTTGCGGTGCTCTAGGAACGCGGGGAGCCCCTTTCGGGGGGCCATGCGAAGAGAGCGGTGGACCAGGGCGAATGGGTGGTGGTGACGACGGCGGTGGTGGTGGAGATTCAAAAGCAAACGGATGGTGAGGTGCAGACCCACATCCTCTCTCCTCTTCGGCCTCCACCTCCTCTTCCTTCACCTCCTTCTCCTCCTCGCCACGCGGCGTCTGCTTACTCTGCGTGTCGCCCCTGGGGTCTAGAGGCTCTGCGCCGAGGAACGGCCTCGGAATGAATCCTGCGGGGCACAACACATCCATCCCTGGGGTTACGTCGAAAAAGTTGGGACAGATCGCTCGACTTTATCATCATAATCATCAGCAGCAACAGCAGCAGCTGCCATGGTCAATTCCGCTGCTGGATGAAGGTCACCCCCAAGCTACCCTCAAAGCGTCTCCATCCCTCCATGTAATTAAATCGACCTGACAGGAGGAATATGAACGACACGTGGAATTAGAGAACGCAGGCATGCAGGTTTCCAACGATGTCATTCAAAGTGTCAAGGAAGGGCAAATGGGCTTGGTGGGCAGAGGGCGTGGGTGACCTGCAGCTACGAGACGCGCAGCGGGCTGCGGGCAGGACACAGTCACGGTTAGAAGGGGCGGCGATGATGATGGTGGTGGTAGCGGTGATGGTCAAGGCCTATGATACCATCAGTAGCCCTGGGCTCTGGGTTGTTCTTCATGCTTTCGGGGTCCCTGACTCTCTGAGTCGGAGCATTTCCCTGTTCACCTTTGGGTGTGACAGAGATGTCCTCTGGCTCCCACTTTATTTAACATATGTTTTGACCACGCGGTTGGTGAAGCCTTTGATGGCTGTACCAGAGGAATTTCCATCTTATACAGATACAGTGGGAGGCTGATCGATGCCCGGGTGCAGTCAAGGGATGGCTCCCAATTGGTCAACCATGCTATTGTTTCGATTTAAAGCTTTCGTGACTGCAAGGATTCATCTTCTTTGGTTCTTTCGGTAGAGTCACATAGAATGAGAATAAAATAATAAATTGATAAAATGAAATAGCACAATAAAATTCTCACTACGTTTCGGCCACAACACAAGCGGCCTTCATCAGGTGAAGGGACGAGACTGTCTGGAGGACAGCGCTGGAGTGCTGTCCTCCTCCGGTAGGCAAGGCTGCATTGGTTGGGTTATATAGCCCGCATGCCCAGCCACTGCATGCCCAAGCAGCTTCTGTTTGGCTGCATAAAGGGGGATAAATGGGCACGACATGGGCTGGAGAAGAGATGGAACTGATGCGGTTCGGGAGGATGTGGAGCTGAGTGGACTTGCCGACGACTGGTACCAGAGGCCTCTATAAAGGAGGCTCATGAAGGACGCTGCTCCTGGGACATTGGAGGCAGTCGCCCTCCAGCAACAACGGAGGGCAGATGAACGACGCTCACAACAACGAGCGGCTATAATGCAGCGAGTTGGCACAGTAGGGGGTACAGCTGGGTGCATCTACCAGTCATTTCAGTCAGCCCAACCCATGGCACCTGGGTCTGTCTCGAGACCTCCTGTCAGCGAGCCTCCGACAATTCACGTGGCCTCAAAGTGCACCTAGCCTGGCACCGACGCCGTGGTGATGTCACCATCACTTAGTGGCGAATTGCGGGTATTGGTGGTGATGATGGTGGTGGTGGTGGTAGTGATGGTGGTACTGATGGTGGCAGTGCTGATGGTGATGGTGGTGGTGATGATGATGATGGTGGTGATTATGGCGGTGGTGATGTTGGTGATTTAGAGGTCAGAGAAGGGGGCGCGTATCAGAATGCATGTGTGTTCATTTTAACGCTTCATAAAACATGACGTACTGCCGCACCAAACTCTTTCCCAACGGCCGTAATTATATTATATGCTGTAAGAACGCGACTCATTCAGATACCCATCACTCAACCTTGTTGCGTCTCAAAGGCCTCATCCGTGAGCATGAAAAGCCCAGCTCCCATTACGGACACAATGAAATCTAGTTGCCGCCTGATGATGCCGTTTGTAATTACCGGTGAAGCGTCATGGTACTGAAATGTAGACGTTGTGGGTTTAAATCTCCAACGCACAAGCAGTTAGTGCTCAACGGGTAACTAATTAGCCACCTAAACTAATTGGCTGTGTCAGGTGGTGGCGAGTTTCACAACACATTCACGCGATATACCCCCCCCCCCCCTCTATTATTGACAATGAATGGAATATTCACGTAATTAAAGATAAGGCCCAGATTCACCAATCGCTAAATACACTCACCTCATTACAACCAACCCCAACTTGCTCATCTCAATCAATCGGCAAATCAAACTAACGGATTAAACTCGACCACGTGCTTCCCCCGTGCCATGTGACGTCACGGCACCTACTACGTAGGCACCCGGGGGGGGGGGGGAATGTTACAATGGGAAGGCAAGGAGGGTGGCAACGATAGCACAGCACGCGACTTGAAACACATCCAGATGAATGCTAAGTACTCGTACTAGACTCGGTCAATGGAAATTTAGAGAAAAAAACGAATTTAACTTCAACCGAGCCGAGAGTTATGCACTGAGCTATGCATGGAAACGAGTTACAAATCAACGTATTTACGTGATTGTATTTAGCGATTAGCACGGTTGGCTACATACGGTGCGAAAGGAGTTCAACATAAATACATAACACCCCATAGACTAACGCTCCCCATAGACTCAACACTGCACCTCCAATTAGCACGCTTGGCTAAGTACTGTGCGAAATAATTTTAACGTGCTGTACATACAATAGCCTGATTACGCTGGGGTGTCATCTCCAGCGAAACGTGAGATCGCCCTCCAACAACAACACTAGTGGTCCTGCTTCTGAAGCTACAATAATGTTGCACGCGTAATTCAAGTGACACATCTCACTGCAGTGGCCAGACGTTAACTCCCTATCCTGGTCATGCAGGAGATCGTGGGTTCGATCCCGACCCTGACGCCTGTATATTTGGAGTTTGCGTGTCACCCCCTCTCTCTCCTCGTGGTCGTGTAGATTTGTCTCCGGGTCCTCTGATGTTTTTCCATCCACATTTAGAATCAACGTCATGTGTTTAGAGTATTTTGGCTGCTGTAAATTTCCACATGATGATGATGAGCCACTTCGTTGAGCTATCATTTGTGGTCAGGTCGCGTCGAAAAAAGCTACATAGCTAAGTGGGCTTCACCTGGTTGGATGAGGGTTGTACAACACAATTTTACACTACCGATGATGAATCCTGAATATAACTGTCAGTGATTGGACAGAATCCATCACGTGTGGTTTATTTACAATTTAAACCTGTCCGTGATTGGATGAAAACTATACTCTTTGGTTTTTTCGGTAAAGTCACGTAGGTAAAAAAAAAATCTATAAAATAAATGAAAACAACTAAATTAAATCACGACGTTTCGGGGGCAACACAAGCGTCCGTCATCAGGTGGGGACGGACGCTTGTTTTGCGCCCGAAACGTCGTGATTTAATTTAGTTTTCATTCACTTCATTGATTTTTTTACCTACGTGACTTTACGAAAAAACACAAAGAGTATGAATCCTTGCAGTCACGAAAGCTTCAAACCTAGAATGGATGAAAACTGCCACGTGTGACATATGAACAATTAAATCCTCTCTGTGATTGGATATAATCCGACACGTGTGACCTAGTCACAATTTAAACCTGCCTGTGATTGGATATAATCTGTCACGTGTGACCTATTTACAATTTAAACCTGCCTGTGATTGGATATAATCTATCACGTGTGACCTATTTACAATTTAAACCTGCCTGTGATTGGATATAATCTATCACGTGTAACCTATTTACAATTTAAACCTGCCTGTGATTGGATATAATCTGTCACGTGTGACCTATTTACAATTTAAACCTGCCTGTGATTGGATATAATCTGTCACGTGCGACTTATTTACGATTTCAACCTGTCTGTGATTGGATAGAAACCGTCGCGCGTGGCTTACTTTGACACCGGCCTCGTTCGCTGCATCATGAACACATTTCGATTTAAAGCTTTCGTGACTGCAATGATTCATCTTCTTTGGTTCTTTCGGTAAAGTCACGTAGAATGAAAACAAAATAATAAATTGATAAAATAAAATAACACAATAATATTCTCACGACGTTTCGGCCACAATACAAGCGGCCTTCATCAGGTGAAGGGGACGAGACTGTCTGGAGGACAGCGCTTTTAGCTTAAAGGTCGCGATCTCAGCGTGGCTTTCTCACTCCAGCGCTGTCCTCCAGACAGTCTCGTCCCCTTCACCTGATGAAGGCCGCTTGTGTTGTGGCCGAAACGTCGTGAGAATATTATCGTGTTATTTTTATTTTATCAATTTATTATTTTATTCTCATTCTACGTGACTTTACCGAAAGAACCAACGAAGATGAACACATTTAGTGGGCAAAACGGAAAAAGACGCGGGAGAAATTCAAGAAATATTACAAACGAGATGGCAAACACGGGGACACGGGGTGGGACCGGCCAGTTGGGGGGGGGGGGGGTAAAGAGGCCGGGGGGGGGGACAAAGAGAGTCACCAATTAAGAGATAATTGTAAGATAATTGATTGGCAGCACGTGGGGTGCAGGGATTGAACGAGTCACTTTGCGCCTGTCACAGAGGACGCGGGGACACGCGGGGACTCGGGATAGGTGGAGGACACGGGGACACTGGGACTTGACATATGAGGATACACGGAGATATGGAATACAAATTAAATCGTTACACGCTGCACGCACCCGATGATTGTTAAACACACCCCCCGTGACGCGCTAAGGGGCCGTCCATAAATGACGTCACGCGATTTTGGACGATTTTTGACCCCCCCCCCCCCCATCATCACACGGCGTCACAAAAAGTCAGACCCCCCCCCAACATGACGTCACAAAGCTCTGCCCCCCCCCCCCCAAATCATAATAAAACACGCTTCAATTCGCTTTAAACTATTGTCATTGTAGTGCGTATTTAATGTGGCGCTGCACTCTGATGTTGTAGGAGAAAACATTTATTATAAAGTCACACACTCTGCACACTCACACACTACACACACACACTGCACACACACACTGCACACACACACTGCACACACACACTCTGCACACACACGCACACTCTGCACACACGCACACACACACTCTGCACACTCTGCACACACGCACACTCTGCACACACACACACACTACACACACACTACACACACACACTACACACACACTGCACACACACACACTACACACACTCTGCACACACACACACTACACACACACTACACACACACACACTACACACACTCTGCACACACACACACACTACACACACACTGCACACACACACACTGCAC
>NC_133709.1:11328735-11341235 GCF_048934315.1 Petromyzon marinus | reverse complement strand
GGTAGCGTAGCAAGTAGGTAGGTAGCGTAGCAAGTAGGTGGGTGGCGTAGCAAGTAGGTAGCGTAGCAAGTAGGTAGGTGGCGTAGCAAGTAGGTAGGTAGCGTAGCAAGTAGGTAGGTAGCGTAGCAAGTAGGTAGCGTAGCAAGTAGGTAGGTGGCGTAGCAAGTAGGTGGTGGGTGGCGTAGCAAGTAGGTAGGCAGCGTAGCAAGTAGGTAGCGTAGCAAGTAGGTGGGTGGGTGGCGTAGCAAGTAGGTAGGTAGCGTAGCAAGTAGGTAGGTGGCGTAGCAAGTAGGTAGGTAGCGTAGCAAGTAGGTAGCGTAGCAAGTAGGTAGGTGGCGTAGCAAGTAGGTGGGTGGGTGGCGTAGATCGCCTATCGGAGCACGAGTTTGCAGCTCGTAGACAGGCCGGTCCAACGGGGCCGTCCATAAATGACGTCACGCGATTTTGGACGCATTTTTACCCCCCCCCACCCCCAACCCTCGTCACACGGCGTCACAAATGTCTAACCCCTCCCCCCCCCCCGCAGGTGCGTGACGTCATTTATGGACGGCCCCAAAGACAAAGATTCCCGCCGTATCGCCTCGAACGGACTGCTGCTGGGGGGTGGGGCAAGTCGCTGCCCTTGAGTGCCACGTGACTCGTCTTGCGGCTGAGTCGACCCACAGGACCCGCTACACTACCCGCTACGCTACCCGCTACGCTACACGTTACACTACCCGCTACACTACCCGCTACACTACCCGCTACGCTACCTGTACGCTACCCGCTACACTACCCGCTACGCTACACGTTACACTACCCGCTACGCTACCCAAGACAAAGATCCTCCCGTGTGGCCTTAACATACTTCACACTTAGGGGAGACACATACTCATTAGCTGATTACCACCCCCCCCCGCCCCCCATACGCAAGCGTGCGCATTGGGATCGACCTCCCCCCCCCCCTCCATGCGTACGCGCTAAATGGATGGCCCCTAGCCACGTGGGGGATGCACGGGGGGTCACGTGGGGGATGCGCGGGGGGTCACGGGAATGAGAGACTCCTCGGAGCCCGCATGAGTGGGGATGGTGGTGGTGGTGGTGACGGTGGTGATGGTGGTGATGGTGGTGGTGGTGACGGTGGTGGTGGTGGTGATGGTGGTGGTGGTGATGGTGGTGGTGGTGACGGTGGTGGTGATGGTGGTGGTGGTGACGGTAGTGGTGGTGGCGGTGGTGGTGGTGACGGTGGTGGTGATGGTGGTGGTGGTGACGGTAGTGGTGGTGACGGTGGTGGTGGTGACGGTGGTGGTGGTGACGGTGGTGGTGGTGACGGTGGTGGTGGTGACGGTGGTGGTGATGGTGGTGGTGATGGTGGTGACGGTGGTGGTGGTGACGGTGGTGGTAGTGGTGGTAACGGTGGTGGTGATGGTGGTGACGGTGGTGACGGTGGTGGTGGTGGTGGCGGTGATGGTGGTGACGGTGGTGGTGGTGACGGTGGTGGTGGGGATGGTGGTGACGGTGGTGGTGACGGTGGTGATGGTGGTGACGGTGGTGGTGGTGACGGTGGTGGTGGTGGTGACGGTGGTGGTGGTGACGGTGGTGGTGACGGTGGTGATGGTGGTGACGGTGGTGACGGTGGTGACGGTGGTGGTGGTGACGGTGGTGGTGGTGACGGTGGTGGTGGTGACGGTGGTGGTGGTGGTGACGGTGGTGACGGTGGTGGTGGTGACGGTGGTGGTGACGGTGGTTGTGGTGGTGACGGTGGTGGTGACGGTGGTGGTGGTGACGGTGGTTGTGGTGGTGACGGTGGTGACGGTGACAGTGATGGTTGTGACGGTGGTGGTGGTGGTGATTGCCGGTCATTATGACTGAGTGGTGATTACCTGTCAACCCCTTGTCAGTGCCCTACCTCATTACAGAGCAATTCAGACCGTGTTGGTCACCCCGTGCCCTTTATAAATCTCAACATTCATCCTACAAAGTCCCATCACAAGGGCGAAATACAATCGAATAGACAACTTTTATGGCGGGGATTTTGGCCCGTATCGAAACGGCTTGTAGCGCCGCGTGCACTTGAACACTGAACTCCCCTCGCACAAGGATCCGGGGTGAACCGTCTGGCTTGACAGGTGTGGTGGTGACGGCCCAACGGGAGGGAACGCGCCAGGGAGTTGGATGTCTCAAGATTCCCCCGCGGGACCTCCGGAAAGTCACTTCGGGTCACCCCGAGGTCACTCGAGGCTCCGTGCCACGCTCTCGTGAGCCCTTCCGGCTGGTTCCACAAAACAGGCCTCGGGACATTGTGAAATCGTGCACGGTAAGTCCAAAGCGGAACGCGCGCCCACCGTTACAACCCCGAACGCGCGCCCACCGCTATAACGTGGAACACGTGCCCACCGCTATAACGTGGAACACGTGCCCACCGCTATAACGTGGAACACGTGCCCACCGCTATAACGTGGAACACGTGCCCACCGCTATAACGTGGAACACGTGCCCACCGCTATAACGTGGAACACGTGCCCACCGCTATAACGTGGAACACGTGCCCACCGCTATAACGTGGAACACGTGCCCACCGCTATAACGTGGAACACGTGCCCACCGCTATAACGTGGAACACGTGCCCACCGCTATAACGTGGAACACGTGCCCACCGCTATAACGTGGAACACGTGCCCACCGCTATAACGTGGAACACGTGCCCGCCGCTATAACGTGGTCTCTGAGCGGTCGCCGATGACGAACTACTTTCTTGAGCTGCGCGGCTGAGCGGTTCCGGAGACACGGCACGCGGAGTGGGACAGTGACTCGACAGAGTGTTCTCATCGCAGGCCGCCGGCTGTGTTAGTGCCGACTGTGTTAGTGCCGACTGTGTTAGTGCCGACTGTGTTAGTGCCGGACTGTGTTAGTGCCGACTGTGTTAGTGCCGACTGTGTTAGTGCCGACTGTGTTAGTGCCGACTGTGTTAGTGCCGACTGTGTTAGTGCCGACTGTGTTAGTGCCGACTGTGTTAGTGCCGACTGTGTTAGTGCCAACGTGTTAGTGCCGACTGTGTTAGTGCCGACTGTGTTAGTGCCAACGTGTTAGTGCTAACGTGTTAGTGCCGACTGTGTTAGTGCCAACTGTGTTAGTGCCAACGTGTTAGTGCCGACTGTGTTAGCGCCAACGTGTTAGTGCCAACGTGATTCGCGCCTGCAAACGAAGTTGCGGGTTGCCCGGGACATTTAGACGTGCGGATACCGTGGGAGGAGGACGGCCACCGTGGAGACGGAGCGATGAGATCACGACTATTCCCGTAAATTAACAGCAAAACCCACGGACGATAACTGGTATTGGTGTTGGCCGTAACAATCCCCCAATGATGAAAAATCCCCGACAAATCACTCACTCCCAAATGGATCGCACGCAGCGGCGGCAGCAGTAAGAGCAATATCGACTCCACCCTAACACCCGCTCCTGCAAAACCGGCAGGACCCTCCTGGACAACGCGTCTTGAGACTCAGGCCTTTCTGGGTCAAACGAGCTGAATCACCATCGTCATCCTCATAATGATATTGTACCAGTGTATGTATCCGTGTGTCTGCACGCACCTCCAATTAGCACGGTTGGTTACGTACGGTGCAAAAGAAGTTCAACACACATACATACTGCCCATAGACTAACACTTCCCATAAACTAACACTGCCCACAGACTAACACTTCCCATAAACTAACACTGCCCACAGACTAACACTACCCATAGACTAACACTACTCACAGACTAACACTACTCATAGACTCAACACTTCCCATAGACTCAACACAACACATAGACTCAACACTTCCCATAGACTAACACTACCCATAGACTAACACTACCCATAGACAAACACTACCCATAGACTAACACTACCCACAGACTAACACTACCCATAGACTCAACACTTCCCATAGACTCAACACAACACATAGACTCAACACTTCCCATAGACTAACACTTCCCATAGACTAACACTACCCATAGACTAACACTACCCATAGACTAACACTACCCATAGACAAACACTACCCATAGACTAACACTGCCCATAGACTAACACTACCCATAGACTAACACTACCCATAGACTAACACTACCCATAGATAAACACTACCCATAGACTAACACTGTCCAGAGACTAACACTACCCATAGACTAACACTACCCATAGACTAACACTACCCATAGACTAACACTACCCATAGACAAACACTACCCATAGACTAACACTGCCCATAGACTAACTCTACCCATAGACTAACACCACCCATAGACAAACACTACCCATAGACTAACACTACCCATAGACTAACACTACCCATAGATAAACACTACCCATAGACTAACACTGTCCAGAGACTAACACTACCCATAGACTAACACTACCCATAGACTAACACTACCCATAGACTAACACTACCCATAGACTAACACTACCCATAGACAAACACTACCCATAGACTAACACTGTCCAGAGACTAAACACTGCACCTCCGATTAGCACGGTTGACTGCGTACGGTGCGAAAGAAGTTCAACACACACACGCACACATGTACGAGATGGTTGTGTGTGTGTCTGTGTGTGTGTATCTGTGTTTGTCTGTGTGTGTGTTCGTGTGGGGAGCGGTGGTATAGCGGTTAGCGCGCCGCGCTACGAACTCGGCCAGCCGAGTTCGATTTACCACTCTCGGCCACCAACACCCAGTGACGATTATCTGAACCGGTTCTGAGCCTCCCCTAGGTCGACTCAGCCTCGAATGAGTACCTGGTGCGGTGCCTAAAAACATCGTCACTGGGGAGATAAAGGCGGCCGGGCGTGGTGCTGGCCACCCACCCCCTCTTGTGCCGTTCCGGCCTTCATAGGTGTACACTAGCAGCACTTGCCCCAACACTCTGTTAAGGCTACACGGGGGATCTTTGTCTTGGTTTACATATACAGCTCATGTATTTCCGTGACTGAGTAGCATTTTATTTTCAAACGTTTAAAGAGTTCAGTTTGTGGCGTGCCGCTTGGCGTTTTTTGGTTTGTTGATAATTGAATTCTCTCTCCTAAAATCGCCTCTTTCACCCCCCACCCCGCTCCGCCAAAGATAATTTTACAATAATTAATAAACAAGCACTCTTCCAATAATAACTTTGTAAATGGTACGTAAGTGCTCATTGTTGCTGACCGTCCGTCGGTTGTTATTTTTTTGAGGCGGGTGGAAGTTTCTGTTCCCGTTGTTGTGAAGCAATCGTGATGAAAAAAATTATAACAATAATTTATATACATAATGCCTGTGATATATATATGAATATGTATATAACATAAATAACATATGTATGTAAATGAAACATGTACAGGCATAATTACACGCCGGTTAACATCGCCACGGATTTAGTTACACATAGCTAATAACCACAAGCACACGCCAAGCATGCAATGTAACATTACAGAAACATGCGTAAATCAATCCACGCACACAAGTTATGCACAATACACAAAACTCACGTAGCACAATGCAGACACACAAGTTACGCACGATACACAAAACTCACGTAGCACAATGCAGGCACACAAGTTACGCACGATACACAAAACTCACGTAGCACAATGCAGGCACACAAGTTACGCACGATACACAAAACTCACGTAGCACAATGCAGGCACACAAGTTACGCACAAAACTCACGTAGCACAATGCAGGCACACAAGTTACGCACGATACACAAAACTCACGTAGCACAATGCAGGCACACAAGTTACGCACGATACACAAAACTCACGTAGCACAATGCAGACACACAAGTTACGCACGATACACAAAACTCACGTGGCACAATGCAGGCACACAAGTTACGCACGATACACAAAACTCACGTAGCACAATGCAGACACACAAGTTACGCACGATACGCAAAACTCACGTGGCACAATGCAGGCACACAAGTTACGCACAACACAAAACTCACGTAGCACAATGCAGGCACACAAGTTACGCACGATACACAATACTCACGTAGCACAATGCAGGCACACAAGTTACGCACGATACACAAAACTCACGTAGCACAATGCAGGCACACAAGTGACGCACAATACACAAAACTCACGTAGCACAATGCAGGCACACAAGTGACGCACAATACACAAAACTCACGTAGCACAATGCAGGCACACAAGTTACGCACGATACACAAAACTCACGTAGCACAATGCAGGCACACAAGTTACGCACGATACACAAAACTCACGTAGCACAATGCAGGCACACAAGTTACGCACGATACACAAAACTCACGTAGCACAATGCAGGCACACAAGTTACGCACGATACACAAAACTCACGTAGCACAATGCAGGCACACAAGTTACGCACGATACACAAAACTCACGTAGCACAATGAGGCACTCAAGTTACGCACAATACACGTAGCACAATGCAGGCACACAAGTTACGCACACAACTCACGTAGCACAATGCAGGCACTCCTAACAACACAGCGATACATAAAGTACACGCGACGCAGACGTGTCTACATAAACTGTACACACACACACAGAGTGTACTCACAGGACACAAAGAAACCTACGTACATAAATGACGCTCAGTGGACGTGCATCAACTACACACACAATGAACACACAAACAACAACAACAACAACCGCCATTCGTCACTAAGTGGCGGTGACGTCACCACGACACAAATGAACACACAAACACACACAAATGAACACACAAACATACAGACATGACATGCGGACATAAATCACGTACAACACACGTGAATGCAGGCGCAAATTACAAGAACATACCCAAAAGACACACACACAGGTAACACACACACACATGTAACACACACACACGTGACACACACACATGTGACACACACACACATGTAACACACACACACATGTCACACACACTCCAAAACCATGCATACGTAATTTACACACAATGCACACGCATACATAACTTGCATAAATGTGCGTCTCTATACACACACGCACCAAACACAACCAACTTCCAACGTTAACACGCATTACAAACGTGACGCGTAATATTCATACACACACGTGTGGGCAGTAGTGTAGCGGTTAGCGCTACGCTGCGCTATGAACCCGGCGACACGGGTTCGATTCCCGCTCACGGCCAACACCAGTGACGATTATCTGAACCGGTCCTGGGCCTCCCCTAGGTCGACTCAGCCTCAAATGAGTACCTGGTGCGGTGTGTAAACATCGCCACTGGGGAGACAAAGGCGGTCGGGCGTGGTGCTGGCCACCCACCCCCTCGTGTACCGTTCCGGCCTTCATAGGTGCTCGCTAACAGCACTTGCCCCTACAGTCTGGGGGATCTTTGTCTTTGAACTCCTTTCGCACCGTACGTAGCCAGTCGTGCGTATCGAAGGTGCAGTGTTGAGTCTATGGGTAGTGTTAGTCTATGGGTAGTGTTAGTCTATGGGTAGTGTTAGTCTATGGGTAGTGTTAGTCTATGGGTAGTGTTAGTCTATGGGTAGTGTTGAGTCTATGGGTAGTGTTAGTCTATGGGCAGTGTTAGTCTATGGGTAGTGTTAGTCTATGGGTAGTGTTGAGTCTATGGGTACTGTTGAGTCTATGGGCAGTGTTAGTCTATGGGTAGTGTTAGGCTATGGGTAGTGTTAGTCTATGGGTAGTGTTGAGTCTATGGGTAGTGTTGAGTCTATGGGTAGTGTTGAGTCTATGGGTAGTGTTAGTCTATGGGCAGTGTTAGTCTATGGGTAGTGTTAATCTATGGGTAGTGTTAGTCTATGGGCAGTGTTAGTCTATGGGTAGTGTTAATCTATGGGTAGTGTTAATCTATGGGTAGTGTTAGTCTATGGGCAGTGTTAGTCTATGGGTAGTGTTAGTCTATGGGTACTGTTGAGTCTATGGGTAGTGTTAGTCTATGGGTAGTGTTAGTCTATGGGTAGTGTTAGTCTATGGGCAGTGTTAGTCTATGGGTAGTGTTAGTCTATGGGTAGTGTTAGTCTATGGGTACTGTTGAGTCTATGGGTAGTGTTAGTCTATGGGCAGTGTTAGTCTATGGGTAGTGTTAGTCTATGGGTAGTGTTAGTCTATGGGTAGTGTTGAGTCTATGGGTAGTGTTAGTCTATGGGCAGTGTTAGTCTATGGGCAGTGTTAGTCTATGGGTAATGTTAATCTATGGGTAGTGTTAGTCTATGGGTACTGTTGAGTCTATGGGTAGTGTTAGTCTATGGGCAGTGTTAGTCTATGGGTAGTGTTAGTCTATGGGTAGTGTTAGTCTATGGGTAGTGTTAGTCTATGGGTAGTGTTAGTCTATGGGTAGTGTTAGTCTATGGGTAGTGTTAGTCTATGGGTAGTGTTAGTCTATGGGTAGTGTTAGTCTATGGGTAGTGTTAGTCTGTGGGTAGTGTTAGTCTGT
Source organism: Petromyzon marinus (assembly GCF_048934315.1). Classification (NCBI taxonomy): domain Eukaryota; kingdom Metazoa; phylum Chordata; class Hyperoartia; order Petromyzontiformes; family Petromyzontidae; genus Petromyzon; species Petromyzon marinus. Next base: position 11,332,829 of record NC_133709.1, on the reverse strand, counting down.
GGGTAGTGTTAGTCTGTGGGTAGTTTTAGTCTATGGGTAGTGTTAGTCTATGGGTAGTGTTAGTCTATGGGTAGTGTTAGTCTATGGGTAGTGTTAGTCTATAGGCAGTGTTAGTCTATGGGCACTCGTTTGCATCGTACGTAGCCAGCCGAGCTAATCGGAGGTGCGGGGTGGGGGCCACTAAAGACGAGATAATTATTTTAAGGAACGAGTTAATGAGTTAACAGGTCAGATCTTGATTGAAAGCAGTTCTCAATAAATGGGTTTTTTCAATCCAGAAGTTTAAGCTGCACAATTTCACCGCGATAATTTAACGCGATGCTAACGTCTCTCAATTTTGTAGCATGGGGTGCCTGCCCCAGTGCGTCACAATGGCATTTGACAAAGACAAAGATCCCCCGTATAGCCCGTGACAGACTGTTGGGGCAAGTGCCGTTAGCGAGCGGCACCCTATGAAGGCCGTGGGCACGGCACACGAGGGGGGGGTGGAGTGGCCAGCAACCACGCCCGGCCGCCTTTGTCTCCCCAGTGGCGATGATTTTTACACAACGCACCAGGTACTCATTTGAGGCTGAGCCGACCTAGGGGAGGTCAAAGACCGGTTCAGATAATCGTCACCGGTGTTGGCCGTGAGCCGGAATCAAACTTCGGGTCGCCAGGTTCGTAGCGCAGTGCGCTAACCGCTACACTACCACTCCCCACAACATTGACAACAACAACCGCCATTCGCCACTAAGTGGCGCTGACGCCAACCCCGGCGATTGTGCCAGGCTAGGTGCACGTTGAGGCCACGTGAAGTGTCGAACACCCGCTGGCAGGAGGTCACGGGCAGACCCAGGTACCACGGGTCGACTGACTGAGATGACTGGCCGATGCACCACCTGAGCCCCCCTACTGTGACAACTGTACATACATACAAACATACGTAGCACACACGTGCTCTATACATGTCAGGGTTTTCTCGAACCGTAGTCCTCACGACCAATCGCACCACCACCAATCACCCCGTTTAAATACAAGTCAAGTCGTTCCACGCTGCACGCGCCCGATGATTGTTAAAGACGTCGCACGTGGAGCGCCGAGCAATTAAAAGCGAATCGTGCACGAGGCGCGTATTTGAGGCTTGAGTCGACCGACTCTACATAGATACAATCAACAAACAAAGGTCCCCCGTGTAGCCTTAACTGCCTGTAGGGGCAAGTGCTGTTAGCGAGCACCTATGAAGGCCGGCACGGCACACGAGGGGGTGGGTGTCATTTTTTTTCAAGTTTTTTTCAAGTTTTCATTTATTAGGTATCGCCCTGTGAGCCATGCGGCTCTTAAGTCGGGTGCAACCGCAACAAACACAATTTGAACACAGAACATCTTAAAGCGACAACGCGTAACAGAAACATCCTGGAATAAACCAGCAAATATTACACACAAAAAAAATACTTATTAAAACGCTGTGTGCAAAAATCAACGTGGTGCAAGCCAACAACAACAACAACCATAAGACAATTTAGGGTGGCCAGCACCATGCCCGACCGCCCTTGTCTCCCCAGTGGCGATGTTTACGCACCGCACCAGGTACTCATTTGAGGCTGAGTCTACCTAGGGGAGGCACCAGGACCGTCATCGGTGCCGCTGATGAGACACTGAACGTCCAAACCGGCTCAGAGTGTTTTGCCTGTGCTGAAAAATGTCCACTCCCAAGGGAGGAAGCTCCGTGCCGCTGATGGAATGAGTAAACAAATATTATATTAATAAGTATTATTATAGACATTATAATATTAAGTATTATTATAATAAATATTATAAGTATAATAAATAAGCATAATAATAAATAAGTATTACAATATTAAGTTCTGTATTATAATCATTAATAAGTATTACAATAATAAGTATTATGATACATATTGTAATAATACGTATTATAATATTAAGTATTATAATAATAAACATTATAATATTAAGTATTATAATAATAAATATTATAATAAGTATAATAAATAAGCATAATACTAAATAAGTATTACAATATTAAGTACTGTATTATAATAATTAATACGTATTATAATAAGTATTATAATAAATATTGTAATAATAAGTATTATAATAATCAATATTAAGTATTATAATACATATTATAATAATAAATAAGTATTATAATAAATAAGTATTATAAAAATAAATATAATAATTAATACGTATTATAATAAATAAGTATTCTAATAAGTAAGTATTATAATAATAACATTTGTAATAAGTATTATAATAAATAAGTATTATAATAAGTAGTATAATAATACGTCTTGTAGTAGCGTGACCCTATGTGTGTGTGCGTGTCCGTGTGTAGCTACTTGTAGAAGGGAAATAATAAAATAATTAAATATTAAACAATAAAATTCTCACGACGTTTCGATTGCAACACAAGCAATCATCATCAGGTGTGCAAACCACAGCAAGAAAATTGTGCTTTTCACAATGTTTAGCGTGTAGTAGCTACTACACACGTGTGTGTAGTAGCTGCTAGTCCCTGTGTGTGTGTGCGTGTCCGTGTGTAGCTACTTGTGCTGCTATGATTATTCGGCACTGCAGTGGTGTGGTGGTGTTTGTGTGCGTGGTGTGGTGGTGTTTGTGTGTGTGGTGTGATGGTGTTTGTGCAGTGGTGTGGTGGTGTTTGTGTGCAGTGGTGTGGTGGTGTTTGTGTGCGTGGTGTGGTGGTGGTGTTTGTGTGTGTGGTGTGGTGGTGTTTGTGTGTGTGGTGTGGTGGTGTTTGTGTGCGTGGTGTGGTGGTGGTGTTTGTGTGCAGTGGTGTGGTGGTGTTTGTGTGTGTGGTGTGGTGGTGTTTGTGTGCGTGGTGTGGTGGTGGTGTTTGTGTGTGTGGTGTGGTGGTGTTTGTGTGCGTGGTGTGGTGGTGGTGTTTGTGTGCAGTGGTGTGGTGGTGTTTGTGTGTGTGGTGTGGTGGTGTTTGTGTGTGTGGTGGTGTTTGTGTGTGTGGTGGTGTTTGTGTGTGTGGTGTGGTGGTGTTTGTGTGTGTGGTGGTGGTGTTTGTGCAGTGGTGTGGTGGTGTTTGTGTGCGTGGTGTGGTGGTGGTGTTTGTGTGCAGTGGTGTGATGGTGTTTGTGTGCGTGGTGGTGTTTGTGTGTGTGGTGTGGTGGTGTTTGTGTGCGTGGTGTGGTGGTGGTGTTTGTGTGCAGTGGTGTGGTGGTGTGTGTGTGTGTGGTGTGGTGGTGTTTGTGTGTGTGGTGTGGTGGTGTTTGTGTGCGTGGTGTGGTGGTGGTGTTTGTGTGCAGTGGTGTGGTGGTGTGTGTGTGTGTGGTGTGGTGGTGTTTGTGTGTGTGGTGTGGTGGTGTTTGTGTGTGTGGTGTGGTGGTGTTTGTGTGTGTGGTGTGGTGGTGTTTGTGTGTGTGGTGGTGGTGTTTGTGCAGTGGTGTGGTGGTGTTTGTGTGCGTGGTGTGGTGGTGGTGGTGTTTGTGTGCAGTGGTGTGATGGTGTTTGTGTGCGTGGTGGTGTTTGTGTGCAGTGGTGTGGTGGTGTTTGTGTGTGTGGTGTGGTGGTGTTTGTGTGCGTGGTGTGGTGGTGTTTGTGTGCGTGGTGTGGTGGTGTTTGTGTGTGTGGTGTGGTGGTGTTTGTGTGCGTGGTGTGGTGGTGTTTGTGTGCGTGGTGTGGTGGTGTGGTGGTGTTGTGCAGTGGTGGTGTTTGTGTGCGTGGTGTAGTGGTGTTTGTGTGTGTGGTGTGGTGGTGTTTGTGTGTGTGGTGTGGTGGTGTTTGTGGAGTGGTGTGGTGGTGTTTGTGTGCGTGGTGCGGTGGTGTTTGTGTGCGTGGTGGTGTGGTGGTGTTTGTGTGCGTGGTCTGGTTGTGTTTGTGTGCAGTGGTGTGGTGGTGTTTGTGTGCGTGGTGGTGTGGTGGTGTTTGTGTGTGTGGTGTGGTGGTGTTTGTGTGCGTGGTGTGATGGTGTTTGTGTGCGTGGTGTGGTGGTGGTGTGTGTGTGCGTGGTGTGGTGGTGTTTGTGTGTGTGGTGTGGTGGTGTTTGTGTGTGTGGTGTGGTGGTGGTGTTTGTGTGTGTGGTGTGGTGGTGTTTGTGTGCGTGGTGTGGTGGTGGTGTTTGT
>NC_133709.1:11261235-11323735 GCF_048934315.1 Petromyzon marinus | reverse complement strand
AGGCTGAGTCGACCTAGAGGAGGCCCAGTACAGGTTCAAATATTTTCCCACTTCGCTTGGTCGTGAGCGGGAATAGAACTTTGGGGGGGGGGAGAGGGGGGGGGCTCAGGTATGTTGAGAAACGTGCACTCCACTCATCCTACCTGCGGGGTCGATTAGAAATCAATCCCCACGATGGAAGGGTGCCCAACGGTGGGTGTCCGATGGAAAGGCTCGCCCCCCCCCCTTCCTCCTCCACCTCCCCGTCATAGGAATGTGGAATTTCCACTCGACTAAGTCACTCCCATCGACGAAACCACCACCCCGGATGTCGTCTGCGCGTGACCATTCCCCGTTATCAAGCCCCATCAGAGCGATCACTCCCCCATCGGAGACAAAAATTCCCCCCTAGAGCCTCAACAGAGTGTAGGGGGCAAGTGCTGTTAGCGAGTGGGACCTACGAAGGCCGGCACGGCACACGAGGGGGGTGGGTGGGCCAGCACCACGCCCGGCCGCCTTTGTCTCCCCAGTGGCGATGATTTACACATCGCACCGGGTACTCATTTGAGGCCGAGTCGACCTAGGGGAGGCCCAGGACCGGTTCAGATAATGGCCACTGGTGGTGTTGGCCGTGAGCGGAAATGAACTCAGGAACGCCGGGTTCGTAGCGCAACCCGCTGACCGCTACACTACCGCCCCCCATCATCATCCTTCCCATCAACACCATCCCCCCCCTCCCCCCCCCCCCCCCCACATTATCTCCCATCACTGACACCTCCAGATCTCACATCGCTCTATTCAGAATGAGACTCTTTATTTAGACTGCGGGAGGAATCCGATGAGCTACGAAGCTCTTTTTTTCCCACAGGTGTCCAGCAGGGGCACGGGGTCAGAAAGTGACAACATCGTCACCATCATCATCATCATCACCACCACCACCATCAATCCTCCACCCTCCTCCTCACCATCACCGCCATCACCTGCTACCCATGCAGTGGCTTCACCAAAGGTGAAGATCCCCCCGTAGTGGTGCGAACGGACTGTCGGGGCTGTTCGCGAGCCCGAGTCGAGAATGATTCACAATCGGACTCGAGAATGATTCAGAGAGAGGGATAGAGAATGAGACAGGGAAGCGGGTAACCACAGACAAGGCTGGAAGGGAGACAGTATCAGCTCCAACGATTTCCCAAGCTCTGCGGACCCACATTGCGATTGTTTGGAACGCTCAATTAACGAGTGTTAATTATGCATAAGTGCACAACGGACAGCAGGCGCGGGTGGGGTTGTGGAGGAGGGTGCTCATATTTTCCGGAGCTCAGACCCGGACAGCTCTGGCTGAAGTGAAGCCTTAATGGTTACTGCGCTGCGTGCTGTATGTGAGTGGTGAGTGTTGTTGGTGCAGCGGTAAGCGTGCGCCGCACTGCCCGACGAACACTTCGAATTCCCGCTCACGGGCCACCGACGACCAGCGACCATGATCTCAAACCGGTCCCGGGACCTCCCGTAGGTCGACTCTAGGGAGACAAAGGCGGCCGGGCGTGGTGGTGCTGGCCACGTGCGCCACAGCCGATCCTCTTAGGCGAGTCTCTTACGGCTCCACGGGGGGGGGGGGGGGGGTGGTGGCGTTGTCTTCTGTGTGTGAGCGATTGGAATTTTTATTTTATTTCAAAAATGTCTTTCTTTCCCAGGTAAGGAGGCCCCCCTCCACTACTGAGCAACGCAGCTCTTGTTTGCAGAAGCGACCTGGCCGTCACAACCGATAGCCGAATGGCTCACAGGGCTATACCAAAATAAACTAACAAATAAACTGAAGTGGCTTGTCGTGTGGACGTTGACAGCAGCCAAATACTCGAAACGCGTGGAACGTTGATTCCAAATGTGATCGAACCTACGGCCTCTTGGATACCAGGCGATGTAGTTAACGTCTCGCCACCTCTCCTGGTGTGCAGGAGGTCGTGGATTCGATTCCGACTCTGACGCCTGCTGCTGCTGCTGCATATTTGGAGTTCGCGGTGTCTCTCTCTCTCTCTTTCTCCCCGTGGTCGCGTGGATTTTTCCCCTCCAAATTGAGAATCAAGATCACGCGTGTTACGGTCTCTGGTCTGCCGCTATACATTTCCACACAGCGACGATGATGACGACGATTAAGTTCACTTCATTGAGCTATCATCGGTGATGGCCAGGTCGCTTATGGGAGAGAAAAAAACAGCGCTCAGTAGGACACTTACCTGATAACAATATAAAAACAAATTAGTTTCGTTTTCGTTCTCACCACCGTGGCGCTCACGATCCCCCCCTAAACCCCCTCCCCCACGCACCCCCCCCCCCCCCCACCTTGTGGTGGCACGCGTGCCCATTGCACTATTGTGTGTGGCGCTGCCAAAGCTGTCCATGGTTGGCACACGTGTACGTGCGTGTGGGGGGCTCTTTACCCTGGCAATCTCATCATCACCACTCTGGGCTAGGAGATGTTAACTACCTCGCCCGGTATGCAGGAGGTCGTGGGTACGATCACGACCCCGACGCCTGCTGCTGCTGTATATTTTGAGTTTGCGTGTCTCTCTCTCTTACCGTGGTGGCGTGGATTTTCTCAGCTGATAAAATAAATAAATAAAATCTGTTTTTAGTTTAGAATTTCAACATCCAGATCCAGAGGAATGCTGCTGTTTTAAAACGATAAAATATATATGACCAGGTAAGGCCCACTGCTGAGCTACACAGCTTATTTTTTCAGAAGCGACCTGGCCATCACAAAATTATCGCTCAACGAAATGGCTCATTATCATCACGTGGACATGTATCATAGGCAAATACTCTAAACGCACGATGTTCATCCTAAATATGGTGGGGAAATGTCGTGATAGCCAGGTCCCTTGGAAATAAAGAGCTTACGTAGCTGAGTGGGAGCCATACACGTGGTAAAATAAAATAAAAACAGAGTGTAGTTTCAGGTTGCAAAGCACTCGCAATGTTGTGGACGAAAACGCGCGGGCAATCCGGGAGGGAGGGTGTTCAAAACCGGCTCGCCAACGCCGGAGAGGAGAGGCTGCCGCTCCTCTGTCCAGAGCTAGACCAGTAAGCAGCAGGAGCGTGCCAGCACCTCTGCTTGAATGCGGGAGGTCTCCCTCTAGGTCGACTGATTCTGGCTTCCATTCACCGCGAACGGGGTTGAACAGTCCTCTCTCTATGCCAGTGGTTCTCGACCCTTTTGTTTGCGACTGCTGCTGCTACCCCTCCCCCCTTGTTGAATTTTGTTTCAACCGAGTAGCCCCCCCTTACCCCCCCCCCTCTCCCCGCTTTCCTGACCACAAACAGGGTTCTGGAAAATAAATGTATAAATAACTAACACTGTGTAAACAATTATTTTTGTTCCTGGGTAGTAAGTGTTATTTCCTAATTGCGTATGCCTCAAAAGTACAGAAAATGGCTATTATTCGCCACAAACTTTACATTTGTGACCAGGACAGTGATATTTTGAAATGTAACTATTTTCCAGAACATTCCAGATAGATTCAATGCTGCGTAAACTTGGAGTAACTTCTAGAACATTCTAGAACTTTCCAGTAACGTAAAAAGTAGTATAAATACACGGGCCATAAGCCCATCAGTTCAGTTTAGTTCCAGCTGCCTAAGTAGATACATTTCTGCATTTTTCTGAGATGGCATCAAGAGGGTGCAAGCATCTGGCAGACGCATTTTGCTACGTCGGCGGCCAATTTATCAAGACAAGAACGAAAAAGTACTGTGTGGAAACATTTGCTAAGATGTGTGAGGCCTACAAGGCTTATGTCGGCATGCCTGTCAGGGATCAAGACTAAACCCTGGGCACCTCATTTCACCTGCGAGCAATGCAAAATAAAACTCTGCAAGGTAAGATGGACAATTGTTGCTCAGAATTTTACGTAAAAAAATTTGTTCACATTTTTTTTAACCGTAAAAGTTTTTCATTTCTAAAATGTTTAACCGTTTTCAATGTTCTTGAAAAAATACATCGTACGTGAAAAATGTTGCGAGAATCTCTTACACATTAGTCATGGGTGAACAAAATTTTTTTGTAGGATGGTACAAAGGGGAAAAGAGAGCCATGAAGTTCGCTATCCCAAGAATTTGGCAGGAACCCACTGACCACTCAAGCAACTGCTACTTCTGCATGGTGGATCCTTCCAAGAGCCGGACTGGCAAGAATGCACCTGCTATCGCGTATCCGGACCTTCCTTCATCCATCGCCCCGGTGCCAGACTGCCATGAGCTCCCCGTACCCACGGAAACTCTGCACGCGTCATGTGATGTGTTCGCGCTCGCAGGCTACTCTTGGAAACCCGCATCGTGTACGATCATTGAGTTTTGAAAAGTTTTTTTTTATATCGTTATAGTTTACCACGTGGATTCAAATGTGATCGCCGTTTTATATTGGCAGGTTCACGCGCGATTATTCACCAAAGACTCTCACGTATGATATCATTTCACACGTATTCTTGGTTCTTTCGGTAAAGTCACATTGAAGGGAAACAATAAAATATAAAACATACATTCTTTTATATATATTTATTATAAAATAATAAAGTATATAACATATATTGTTTTATATATTTATTATAAAATAATAAAATTATATAAAACATATATTGTTTTATATATTTTTCATTATTTTATTGTTTCCCTTCAATGTGACTTTACCGAAAGAACCAAGAATATGAATCACTGCAGTTACGAAAGCTTTAAATAAAAAAAATCATTTCACACGTTCATAAATCGCCTCGCGTTATCACCCCCCCCCTCCCAGGCAGGATAACATTAAATAAGGGGGAGTGGTGTGGGGGGGGGAGCTTCGGCTGGGTCTTCTCGGCCACCGCTATGCCCCCTTTTGTCTGTGGCTGAGGAACGTGGAGCCCTGTAAACGGGGACATCTGGCACCGGCTTAAATCCACTGGGGCTGATCCCCCGCGTGCACGCCATCCTGGGATCAACCTGCGGACTGGATTACAGTTGTAAGGAGCACGCACGGACCGTTGCAACATCTCGACACAGTCCCCATCATCGGTGAGCTGCTCCTCGGGCAAGCGAGGTTGCTTTGGCCGGGTCACGTAGCCCGCATGACAAGCCACCACCACATGCCCCAAGCAGCTTCTGTTTGGTCGGATCGAGGGGGGCTAAACGGGCGCGGCCCGGGCTAGAGAAGAGATGGAGCTGATGTGGTGCAGGAGGATGTGGAGCTTAGTGGACTTAATCTAGATTTGAAGTTTTCGTGACGGCAGGGATCCATACTCTTTGGTTCTTTCGGTAAGGTCACGTAGGAATAAAATAAAATAAAATAAATCACGACGTTTCGGGCGCAACACAAGCGTCCGTCATCAGGTGGGACAACCCCACCAAGAAACAATTGCTACGTGACTTTACCGACAGAACCAAAGAGTTTGAGTGGACTTGCCAATGACCGGTACCAGCGGTGTCAAGATCGGCCTCTGTGGAGGAGGAGGCTCGTGAAGGACGCTGCTGGGCAGTTGGGAGGCGGTCGCCCTCCTACAACAACGAAGGGCGGAGGGGTCGACGCTCACAACAACGAGTGGAGCGCCGGGCGGATAAATCGCGACGAGTTGGCAAAGTGGGGGGCACAGTTGGTGCGTCTGCCATGGCGCCCGAGTCTGTCCCCGTGACCTCCTGCCAGAAGCAATCCTTCCTCACTTCATCGCGTGGCCTCAAGGTGCACCTAGCCTGGCACAAGCGCCGCGATAACGCCACGATGTGCGGCTGTTGTTGTTGTTGAGTGTGCGTCTGAGTGGGTGGGTGGGTGAGTGGACACGGGGTGGTGCTGGCCACCCACGCCCTCGTCCGCCTTCACAGGTCCTGGCTGGAGCACTTGTCCTCACAGTGTGTTGAGGCTACACGGGGGAGGGGCAGGGGCGGATTCTTTGTCTTTGTTGTGAATGAACCGAGTTGGAATCCCGCTCACGGCCACCATCAACACCGCGGTGACGATCATCTGAACCGGCCCTGGGCCTCCACCCCCTGGGTCGACTCGGCCTCAAATGAGTAGCCCGGGTGCGGCGTGGCAACATCGCCACCGCGGGAGACAAAGGCGGCCTCGGCGAAGCGCGTGCTGGCGTGCCGGCCCCCTTCCTATGCGCTGCTCGGCGTGAGAGCGTTTGCCCCCCCCCAAAAAGTGCGTTGAAGCTACACGTTGCTAGGGAGGGGCGGGGGTGGGGGTTGGTGGGTCTTGCGCCTTTGTTGCCAGGGAGAAGAGATGCCCCCCCGCCCCCCCAAGAAGGTTGTGGAGCTGAGTGGACGTTTTGCCGATGGTGCCGCTACCAGCGGTGTCAGATTCAGGTCTCTGCGGAGGAGCAGGAGGCTCCGGCTCGCGACGGGCGCCACTGGGTGGGCAGTCGTGTGGCGAGCAAGACGAACCCACCCCCACCCCCCACCTCTCGCCGCCTCGGGCGACGATAGCCCAGATGGGGAGGGTCGCGGACGCTCACAACAGCGAGTGGACGGATAAAACGCAGCGGGGAGAGGGAAAGGCGAGCGAGTTCGCTGGACGGCCCGACGTGACCTCGACGTTGACCTATAGGCAAGCGAGCAAGCGAGCGAGCAAGCGAGCGTGCTCCACACGGCGATGGAGACGGAGAAAAGTGCCCCCCCCCAAACCCCCCCCCCCAACCCCGGCACAGCGAGGGGCTCTCTATAGGGCCACGCGGGGGCAACCGCATCGCGCGGCGCCATCAGATGGCCGTCTGGAACGCTCTTCCTCCCACTGGGAGCGATGCTGCACTTTTACATCCGCGCGGTTGACGAACTCGTTCCTTTAGAAGCTGCCCGCGTGTGTAAGCCTGGTGTCCTTAGACCCCCCACCGCGCACCTCCGATTGGCGCGCGGTAGGCTACGTACGGTGCGAAAGAAGAACAACACACAAAGACAAAGCCCCCCCCTCCCCCACCCCGTGTAGCCTGCACAGACTGCTGGGGCAAGTGCTGCCGGCGAGCAGCACCAATGAAGGCCGGCACGGCACACGAGGGTGTGGGTGGCCAGCACCACGCCCGGCCGCCTTTGTCTCCCCAGTCGCGATGTTTAACACACCGCACCAGGTACTCATTTGAGGCTGAGTCGACCTAGGGTGCGGGCCCGAGGCTTCTTATGGCACCCCCACTCCTTAGAGTCTCCAACAGTCTCTATCTGTGTGTCTCTCTCTGTGTGTCTCTCCGTGTCTCTCTCTGTGTCTCTGTGTGTCTCTGTGTGCCTGTGTCTCTCTCTCTCTGTGTCTCCGTGTCTCTCTGTGTATCTGTGTGTCTCTCTCTGTGTGTCTCTCCGTGTCTCTCTCTGTGTGTCTCTGTGTACCTGTGTGTCTCTCTCTGTGTCTCCGTGTCTCTCTGTGTATCTGTGTGTCTCTGTCTGTGTGTCTCTCCGTGTCTCTCTCTCTCTGTCTCTGTGTACCTGTGTCTCTCTCTCTCTGTGTCTCCGTGTCTCTCTGTGTATCTGTGTGTCTCTGTCTGTGTGTCTCTCCGTGTCTCTCTCTCTGTGTGTCTGTGTCTTTGTGTACCTGTGTCTCTCTGTGTCTCCGTGTCTCTCTGTGTATCTGTGTGTCTCTCTCTGTGTGTCTCTCCGTGTCTCTCTCTCTGTGTCTCTGTGTCTCTCTCTCTCTGTGTCTCTCCGTGTCTCTCTCTCTGTGTCTCTGTGTGTCTCTGTGTGCCTGTGTCTCTCTCTGTGTCTCCGTGTCTCTCTGTGTATCTGTGTGTCTCTGTCTGTGTGTCTCTCCGTGTCTCTCTCTCTGTGTGTCTGTGTCTCTGTGTACCTGTGTCTCTCTCTCTCTCTGTGTCTCTGTGTGTCTCTGTGTACCTGTGTCTCTCTCTCTGTGTCTCCGTGTCTCTCTGTGTATCTGTGTGTCTCTGTCTGTGTGTCTCTCCGTGTCTCTCTCTCTGTGTTTCTGTGTCTCTGTGTACCTGTGTCTCTCTCTCTCTCTGTGTCTCCGTGTCTCTCTGTGTGTATCTGTGTCTCTCTCTGTGTGTCTCTCCGTCTCTCTCTCTGTGTATCTCGGTGTCTCTCTCTGTGTATCTGTGTTTCTGTGCGTCTCTCTCTGTGTGTCTCTCTGTGTGTGTCTCTCTCTCTGTGTCTCTGTGTGTCTCTGTGTACCTGTGTCTCTCTCTCTCTGTCTCCGTGTCTCTGTGTGTATCTGTGTGTCTCTCTCTGTGTGTCTCTCTGTGTCTCTCTCTCTCTCTGTGTTTCTGTGTCTCTCTCTGTGTTTCTGTGTTTCTGTGTGTCTCTCTCTCTCTGTGTGTCTCTCTCTCTGTGTACCTCGGTGTCTTTCTCTGTGTATCTGTGTTTCTGTGCGTCTCTCTCTGTGTCTCTCTCTGTGTGTCTCTCCTTGTCTCTCTCTCTCTGTCTCTGTCTCTCTCTCTGCGTGCCTCTGTGTGTCTGTGTGTACCTGTGTGTGTGTCTCTCTCTCTGTCTCCGTGTCTCTCTGTGTATCTGTGTGTCTCTCTCTGTGTGTCTCTCCGTGTCTCTCTCTCTGTGTTTCTGTGTCTCTCTGTGTATCTGTGTTGCTGTGTGTGTCTCTCTCTCTGTGTCTCTCCGTGTCTCTCTCTCTGTGTATCTCGGTGTCTTTCTCTGTGTATCTGTGTTTCTGTGTCTCTCTCTGTGTGTCTCTCCGTGTATATCTGTGTATCTGTGTGTCTCTCTGTGTGTCTCTCCGTGTCTCTATCTGTGTGTCTCTGTGTCTCTCCGTGTATCTCTGTGTATCTGTGTGTCTCTCTCTCTGTGTGTCTCTGTGTGTCTCTGTGTATCTGTGTCTCTCTCTGTGTGTCTCCGTGTGTCTCTGTGTATCTGTGTCTCTCTCTCTCTGTCTCTCCGTGGCTCTCTGTGTATCTGTGTCTCTCTCTCTGTGTGTCTTCGTGTGTCTCTGTGTATCTGTGTCTCTCTCTGTGTGTTTCTGTGTGTATTTGTGTATCTGTCTCTCTTTCTGTGTGTGTCTCTGTGTGTCTCTATGTATTTGTGTCTCTCTCAGTGTGTGTGTCTCTGTGTGTATTTGTGTATCTGTCTCTCTCTCTCTGTCTCCGTGTCTCTCTGTGTATCTGTTTCTATGCGTGTCTCTCCGTGTCTCTCTGTGTATCTGTGTGTGTCTCTCTGTGTCTCTCCGTGTCTCTCTGTCTCTCTCTCTGTGTCTATCTGTAGCTCTCCGTGTATCTCCGTGTGTTTCTCTGTGTCTCCCCGTGTCTCTGTATCTCTCTCTCTCTGTGTCTCTCTGTGTATCTGTGGCTCTCTCTCTGTGTCTCTCTCTGTGTCTCTCCGTGTATCTCTCTCTCTGTCTCTGTGTCTATCTGAGGCTCTCCGTGTATCTCCGTGTGTCTCTCTGTGTCTCTGTGTCTATCTAAGGCTCTCCGTGTATCTCCGTGTGTCTCTCTGTGTCTCTGTGTCTATCTGAGGTACTCCGTGTATCTCCGTGTGTCTCTCTGTGTCTCTCTGTGTCTCTGTGTCTATCTGTGGCTCTCCGTGTATCTCCGTGTGTCTCTCTGTGTCTCTCTGTGTCTCTGTGTCTATCTGTGGCTCTCCGTGTATCTCCGTGTGTCTCTCTGTGTCTCTCCGTGTCTCTGTGTCTATCTTTGGCTCTCCGTGTATCTCCGTGTGTCTCTCTGTGTCTCTGTGTCTATCTGAGGCTCTCCGTGTATCTCCGTGTGTCTCTCTGTGTCTCTCTGTGTCTCTGTGTCTATCTGAGGCTCTCCGTGTATCTCCGTGTGTCTCTCTATGTCTCTCTGTGTCTCTGTGTCTATCTGTGGCTCTCCGTGTGTCTCTCTGTGTCTATTTGAGGCTTTCCGTGTATCTCCGTGTGTCTCTCTGTGTCTCTCCGTGTCTCTGTGTCTATCTGAGGCTCTCCGTGTATCTCCGTGTGTCTCTCTGTATCTCTCTCTGTGTCTATCTGTGACTCTCCGTGTATCTCCGTGTGTGTCTCTGTGTCTCTCTGTGTCTCTGTGTCTATCTGAGGCTCTCCGTGTATCTCCGTGTGTCTCTCTGTGTCTCTCTGTGTCTCTCCGTGTACCTCTCTCTGTGTCTATCTGAGGCTCTCCGTGTATCTCCGTGTGTCTCTCTGTGTCTCTGTGTCTATCTGTGGCTCTCCGTGTATCTCCGTGTGTCTCTCTGTGTCTCTCTGTGTCTCTGTGTCTATCTGTGGCTCTCCGTGTATCTCCGTGTATCTCCGTGTGTCTCTCTGTGTCTCTGTGTCTATCTGTGGCTCTCCGTGTATCTCCGTGTGTCTCTCTGTGTCTCTGTGTCTATCTGAGGCTCTCCGTGTATCTGTGTCTTTGTCTCTAGGGTCTCTCTTCGCCATCTGCACAGCGGTCTACTTAGTCTCAAGATTGTGCTTCACACCGACACCAACGACAAAGCTCCCCCGTACAGCCCTACACGGGCTGTTGAGGCAAGTGTTGTTAGCGAGTAGCAGCACCTATTCACGGGAATGGCCAGAACCACGCCCGGCCGCCTTTGTCTCCACGGTGCCTTTGTTGTTGTTTACACACCGCACCGTGCACTGTATACCGATTTAAGGCTGAGCCGACCTAGTGGACGCCCAGGACCCGTTCAGAAATCGCTCGTCGTGGCCGGGAATGAAACTCAGGTTGGCGGGTTCCTAGCTCCGTCGGCTAACCACTGCTCCTCCGTGCACCATATACAAACACAGCCACACATTTAGCTCACAAACACACACAAAAGGCAAAGTTCTCCCGTGTAGCCTTGACAGGCTGCTGGGGCAAGGGCTGCAAGCGAACCACACCTATGAAGGCCGGCACGGCACAGCAGGGGGCGAGTGGCCGGAACCACGTCCCGCCGCCTTTGTCTCCCAGGTAGCAATCATTTGAGGCTGAGTCGACCTCGGTGGATGGCCCGAGACCGGTGTTATAACGGTCACCGGTGTTGTCCGTGAACGGGATTGGAACTTGGGGGGCCAGGTTCGTAGCGCAGCGCGCTCACCACTACGCCTCCGCTAGACACATTGTACCAGATACAAAGACACAGATCCCCCCGTGTAGCCTCAACAGACTGTTGGGGCAAGTGCTGTTAGCGAGTAGCAGCAGCAGCACCTGTGAAGGCTGCCGGCACTGTGGCACACGGGGGGGGGGGGGGTCGGGTGGCCAGCAACCACGCCCGGCCGCCTTTGTCTCCCCCAGTGACGCGATGTTTACTACACACCGCACCAGGTACTCATTTGAGGCTGAGTCGACCTAGGGGGAGGCCCAGGGACCGGTTCCGATCATCGTCACCGGTGTTGGCCGTGAGCGCGAATCGAACTCGGGACGCCAGGTTCGTAGCGCAGTGCGTTAACAGCTACGCTACCGCTACACACAGACACACACAGACACACACACCGACAGATAGGATGTACATTACAGCCCTTCATCTATTCACTGCTGGATGAATGCCTCCTTGTAGTGACTCGGTGACACAATCGCATCATTGGTCTCATGCATACGGACGTGTAGACAAAGATCCCCCGTGTAGCCTCAACAGACTGTTGGGGCAAGTGCTGTTAGCGAGCAGCACCTATGAAGACCGGAACGGCACACCGAGGGGGTGGGGGTGGCCGGCACCACTCCCGACCGCCTTTGTCTCCCCAGTGACGATGTTTGCTACACATCGCACCAGGTGCGTAGCCGCTCCACTATCGCTCCCCACATTCATCCACACGCCTCCGATCAGCACGGTTGGCTACGTACCGTGTGAAAGAAGTTCAACACATACTGCCCATGTGAACCTCCCCATCAAATGAGTACCTGGTGCGATATGAGCATCGCCACGAGGGAGACAAAGGCGGCCGGGCGTGATGCTGGCCACCCACCCCCTGCACGTGCCGTGCCGGCCTTCATAGATGCTGCTCGCTAACAGCACTTGCCCCTACAGTCTGTCACAGGCTACACGGGGGATCTTTGTCTGTGAGTATAATTATTACTGAGTGCGTGATGCTGATGAGAGTGGGGCATCTCTCTCACAGCACACTAACACATTCACACACACTCATAAACACACGCGCACGCACACATTGACACTCCAAAACCGGAGAGACCCCGTATAGCCTTCACATTATTTAGGGGCAAGTGTCGTTAGCAAGGTGCATCTATGAACGCGAACACAGCACACGAGCGGCTGGGTTGTCAGCGCCACGCCCGGCCGCCTTTGTTTCCCCAAGTGCCGATGTTCACGCACTGCACCAGGTACTTATTTAAGGCTGGGTGGACCTAGAGTTGCCCCAGGATCGGTAAAATATTGACATGTTCTCTATGCGTACGTATTTATATACATACACACGCGCCCATATATATACGTAGTTAGACACACACACAACACAACAACCGCCATTCGCCACTAAGTGGCGGTGACGTCACCACGACGCTTGTGCCAGGCCATGTGCACCTTGAGGCCACGTGAAGTGTCGAACGCCCGCGGGCAGGAGGTCACGGGGCAGACCCAAATGCCACGGGTCGACTGACTAAGATGACTTGCTGATGCACCACCTGTGCCCCCTACTGTGCCAACCTGGTGTGCTTTAGCCACCCGGCGCTCCGCTCGTTGTTGTGAGCGTCGCTCCTCCGCCCTCCGTTGTTGTTGGAAGGCGACTGCCTCCAACTGCCCAGTAGCGTCCTACACGAGCCTCCTCCACAGAGGCCGATCTTGACACCGCTGGTACCAGTCATCGGCAAGTCCACTCAGCTCCACGTCCTCCTGTACCACATCACTCCATCTCTTCTCTAGCCCGTGCCGCGCCCGTTTAGCCCCCTCGATCCGGCCGAACAAAAGCTGTTTCGGCATGCGGTGGATGGGCATGCGGGCTACATGACCCAGCCAACGCAGCCTTGCTTGCTGGAGGAGTTTCACCGATGGGACCTTGCCCAGATCTTTCAAGGATTTGTGAGCTCCTCACACAATCCAGTCCGATTTAACCCAGGATGGATCGTAGGCAGGCCAGCCTAAATGTTTCTAACCGGCGAAGATGTTCCATTAGGGGGTTCACGTTTCGCAAGCGTAGAGAAGGGAGGGAATGACCGTGGCCGAGAAGACCTGAAGCTTAGTGCGGAGTGACAGACCAGGTAGCTTCCACACATCGTTACGCAACCGATGAAAATATATTGCCGCTCGACTGATTCGGAGTGAGACCTCTGCTTTTAAACTGGAGCCGGTCAGACACACAGTCACACACACGCACACACAGTTACCCACACAGACACACAGTCACACACACAGACACACAGTCACACACACGCACACACAGTTACCCACACAGACACACAGTCACACACACAGAGACACAGTCACACACAGATACACAGTTACACACACGCACACAGTCACACACACATAGTCACACACCCGCACATAAAGACACAGTCGCACACACACACACGCACATATATCTCTCCCCACGCGATCGATGTATGTCAATAGCGCCAACAAAATGGGGTCGTGACATTTAAATTAAAGAACACGGGGGTCAATCACAGAGGTCAGGACGCACGGATAAACACAGAGGGGGAGGGAGGGAGAGTCCATCAAAGGGCGATCCCCACGCCCCGCACACGCCCCGCACACACGCCCCCTGTCTCCCCCTGTCTCCCCCCTGTCTCCCCCTGTCTCCCCCCTGTCTCCCCCTGTCTCCTCGCCTGTCTCCCCCCTGTCCCCTCGCCTGTCTCCTCGCCTGTCTCCCCCCTGTCTCCCCCCTGTCTCTCCCCCTGTCTCCCCCCTGTCTCCCCCCTGTCTCCCCCCCGTCTCCCCCCCTGTCTCCCCCCCGTCTCCCCCTGTCTCCCCCCTGTCTCCCCCCTGTCTCCCCCCTGTCTCTCCCCCTGTCTCCCCCCTGTCTCCCCGTGTCTCCCCCCCTGTCTCCCCCCTGTCTCCCCCCCTGTCTCCCCCTGTCTCCCCCCCCCGTCTCCCCCCCTGTCTCCCCCCTGTCTCCCCCCCTGTCTCCCCCCTGTCTCCCCCTGTCTCCCCCCTGTCTCCCCCCTGTCTCCCCCTGTCTCCCCCCTGTCTCACCCCTGTTTTCTCGCCTGTCCCCCCCTGTCCCCCCCCTGTCTCACCCCTGCCTTCTCGCCTGTCCCCCCCTGTCTCCCCCCTGTCTCCTCGCCTGTCTCCCCCCCGTCTCCCCCCCGTCTCCCCCTGTCTCCCCCTGTCTCCCCCCTGTCTCCCCCCTGTCTCCCCCCTGTCTCCTCGCCTGTCTCCCCCCTGTCTCCCCCCTGTCTCTCCCCCTGTCTCCCCCCTGTCTCCCCCTGTCTCCCCCCTGTCTCACCCCTGTTTTCTCGCCTGTCCCCCCCTGTCCCCCCCCTGTCTCACCCCTGTCTTCTCGCCTGTCTCCCTGTCTCCTCGCCTGTCTCCCTGTCCCGCCCTGTCCCCCCCCCCCCCTGTCTCCCGTCTGTCCCCCTGTCTCCCCGCGTATCTCCCTGTGTCATCTCATTCGCACGGGCAAAGCATAAAACCCCGGCTCTCTTATCCACGTGCTCCTCTGTCTGTCTCTCGGTGCGATCATCACCACCACCACCATGGTCGATCCACTGCTGGGTGAGGATCAATGTGGCGATGTCCTGAAGCCGTCAGTACAATTCCCAGCATGCATCTCTCCACGCACTTGTCAGACGTTCGCAAATGGCGTACAGAGCCGGGCCATGTTCACGGACTCGAGAGGTTTTCCACTTATTTAGACAAACACACGTGTGTGTTTTCATTACTTTTTTTATTTTTTTACATTTTTTACAAGGTATAGGCCCCCACAGAGCCTGTGCAAGCTCTTTTTTCAGACGCGACCCGGCCACCACAAACTGACAGCTCGACGAGAGTGGTGGCTCGCCACGTGCAAATGCATCGCAGCAGCGGCCCAAATCCTCCAAACCCGCGGATGTCGACTCGAAACGCGTAGGGGTAACCCGGAGGACCCCGATTTTTAAAAAAAAATCCACACGACCACGGGTAGAGAGAGAGAGAGAGACACGCAGACGACACAGCAGGCGTCAGGGGTCGGGATCGAACCCACGACCTCCTGTACACCAGGCGAGCCAGTTAGAGATGTCACAAAAAGACAAGGATTCCCCGTGTAGCCTTAACAGGCTGTAGGGTCAAGTGCTGTTAGCGAGCACCTATGAAGGCCGGCACGGCACACACGAGGGGGTGGGTGGTCAGCACCACGCCCGACCGCCTTTGTATCCCCAGTGCTAGCGATGTTCACACACTGCACCGGGTACTCATTTGAGGTTGAGTCGACCTAGGGGAGGCCCAGGACCGGTTCGGATCATCGTCACTTGGTGTTGGCCGTGAGCGGGAATCGAACCCGGGTCGCCGGGGTTCATAGCGCAGCGTAGCGCTAACCGCTACACTACCGCGTCCCCACTAGAGATGTCACACACACACACCAACAACAACCGACATTCGCCACTAAGTGGCGGTGACGTCACCACGACGCTTGTGCCAGGCCATGTGCACCTTGAGGCCACGTGAAGCGTCGAACGCCCGCCGGCAGGAGGTCACGGTGGCGAGACCCAGCAGGTGCCACGGGTCGACTGACTGAGACGACCGAGACGACTGGCTGATGCACCACCTGTGCCCCCTGCTGTGCCAATCTGCTGTGCTTTAGCCACCCACTAGAGATGTCACACACACACACACAGACACAGAGACAGACAGGCAGACACACACACACAGACAGACACACAAACAGACTGGCAGACACACACACAGACACGACACACAGACAGACTGGCAGACACACACACAGACAGACACACAGACAGACAGGCAGACACACACAGACAGACAGGCAGACACACACACAGCCACACAGACAGACAGGCAGACACACACACAGACACACAGACAGGCAGACACACACACAGACACACAGACAGACAGGCAGACACACACACACACAGACACATACTGCACGTCGACTGTCGAGATGGGCCAGGTGGGACCCCTAGGGCCGAACGCATCACGCCGAGAAGGGGGTGACGATGGTCGCCACGGCGGTCGAGGCGACGCGCGGAGCTGCAGATGAATGAGGAAGATGAATGAGGAAGAGAGGCGAGGCCGTCGCGTGCGGAGACTGGAGCGATGGAATCGGCCCGCGGTGGAGGCCCTTGCGACATCGGTGCAGGCTTGGAGTGGCTTTCATCCAGCAGTGGACAGACACTGGCTGATTGATGATTATGATGGCGGTGGTGGCGGTGGTGGTGGTGATGATGGGGGGTGGTGATGATGGGGGTGGTGGTGGTGATGATGATGGGTGGTGGTGATGATGGGTGGTGGTGGTGGTGGTGGTGATGGGGGGTGGTGGTGGTGGTGGTGATGATGGGGGGGTGGTGGTGGTGATGATGGGGGTGGTGGTGGTGATGATGGGGGGTGGAGGTGGTGATGATGGGGGGTGGTGGTGGTGATGATGGGGGGTGGTGGTGATGATGATGGGGGGTGGTGGTGGTGGTGATGATGGGGGGTGGTGGTGATGATGGGGGGTGGTGGTGGTGGTGGTGATGATGGGGTGGTGGTGGTGATGATGGGGGGTGGGTGGTGGTGGTGGTGATGATGGGGGGTGGTGGTGGTGATGATGGGGGGTGGTGGTGGTGATGATGGGGTGGTGGTGGTGGGATGATGGGGGGTGGTGGTGGTGATGATGGGGGTGGTGGTGGTGATGATGGGGGTGGTGGTGGTGATGATGGGGGGTGGTGGTGGTGGAGATGATGGGGGGTGGTGGTGGTGATGATGGGGGGTGGTGGTGGTGATGATGGGGGGTGGTGGTGGTGATGATGGGGGGTGGTGGTGGTGTGTGAGGCTGGGGGGTGGTGGTGATGGATGGGGGGGTGGTGTGGTGATGGGGGGTGGTGTGTGGTGTGGGGGGTGGTGGTGGTGATGATGGGGGGTGGTGGTGGTGATGATGGGGGGGTGGTGGTGGTGATGATGGGGGGTGGTGGTGGTGATGATGGGGGTGGTGGGTGGTGGTGATGAGTTGGGGGGTGGTGGTGGTGATGATGGGGGGTGGTGGTGGTGCTGATGGGGGGGGTGGTGGTGTGAAGGAGGGTGGTTGGTGGTGGTGATGATGGTGTTGGGGGGTGTGGTGGTGCGGGGGGGGGTGGCGCGCGCTACGAACCCGCTCACACCGAGTTCGATTCCCGCTCACGGCCAACACCAGTGACGATTATCCGAACCGGTGTTGGGCCTCCCCTAGGTCGACTCAGCCTCAATGAGTACCTGGTGCGGTGTGTAAACATCGCGACTAGGGAGACAAAGGCGGCCGGGCGTGGTGCTGGCCACCCACCCCCTCGTGTGCCGTTCCGGCCTTCATAGGTGCTCGCTAACAGCACTTGCCCCTACAGTCTGTTAAGGCTACACGGGGGATCTTTGTTGTTTGCTCGTGTTTTGATGATAGGATGGCTTATATCTTTTTTCAGTCAGTACAAAGTATTTGTTGTTGTTTGTGCTGGTGTTGGTGATGGTGTTAATGTCGGTGGTGATGTGTTGATGTTTGTGGTGGTGATGATGATGGTGGTGATGGCATTCCGTGTAAGTGATGTTGATGATGAGATTCTGCATTGATGTTCGTGATGGTGTTGATGATACCCGTTTTAGTGATGGTGGTGATGGTGTCTCGTGTGTGTGATGGTGGTGGTGGTGATGGTGTCCTCTGTGGGTGATGGTGACGTTCAATGTGGGTGACATTAGCGATGGTGGTGATGGTACTGGAGGTGATGATGGTGTCCCGTGTGAGTGATGGTGATGGTATCCCGTGTCGGTGATGGTGGTGATGGTGTCCCGTGTGGATGATGGTGGTGATGGTGTCCCGTGTGGGTGATGGTGGTGATGGTGTCCCGTGTGGGTGATGGTGGTGATGGTGTCCCGTGTGGGTGATGGTAGTGATGGTGTCCCGTGTGGGTGATAGTGGTGATGGTGTCCCGTGTGGGTGATGGTGGTGATGGTGTCCCGTGTGGGTGATGGTGGTGATGGTGTCCCGTGTGGGTGATGGTGGTGATGGTGTCCCGTGTGGGTGATGGTGGTGATGGTGTCCCGTGTGGGTGATGGTGTCCGGTGTGGGTGATGGTGAAGGTGGTGGTGTCCCCTGGTGGTGTCCCGTGTGGGTGATGGTGGTGATGGTGTCCCGTGTGGGTGATGGTGGTGATGGTGTCCCGTGTGGGTGATGGTGTCCGGTGTGGGTGATGGTGAAGGTGGTGGTGTCCCCTGGTGGTGTCCCGTGTGGGTGATGGTGGTGATGGTGTCCCGTGTGGGTGATGGTGGTGATGGTGTCCCGTGTGGGTGATGGTGGTGACGGTGTCCCGTGTGGGTGATGGTGGTGGAGGTGGTGATGGTGTCCCGTGTGGGTGATGGTGGTGACGGTGGTGTCCCGTGTGGGTGATGGTGGTGGAGGTGGTGATGGTGTCCGGTGTGGGTGATGGTGATGGTGTCCCGTGTGGGTGATGGTGGTGGAGGTGGTGATGGTGTCCCGTGTGGGTGATGGTGGTGCTGATGGTGTCCGGTGTGGGTGATGGTGATGGGGTCCCGTGTGGGTAATGGTGGTGATGGGGGTCCCTTGTGGGTGATGGGAGACGGACTCTGTTACTGGACATCTGCGCCCCCCGGATAGCGGGGTGAGTATCATTGAGTGGTGGGCAAGGGCTGTAGGGCTGTAGGGGTGGATGCAGTCTCCACCCCCCCTATCCCCCTCGACCCCTCCCCTCGCGGGCTCTCCCTTAATGACCCCTTCAGCGCGCGATTACGAGGCCTCACCCGAGCCGGGGCCGGCCCACACAACAAAGACGCCGGCAACACGCGCGCCCTTCGCGTGTGCCGGGGTGTGTGTGTGTGTGTACACGTGTGTGTGCGTGTACACGTGTGTGTGTGTGTACACGTGTACACGTGTGTGTACACGTGTGTGTGTACACGTGTGTGTGTGTGTACACGTGTGTGTGTGTATACGTGAGTGCGTGTGTACACGTGTGTGTGTACACGTGTGTGTATACGTGTGTGTGTACACGTGTACACGTGTGTATACGTGAGTGTGTACACGTGTGTGTGTACACGTTAGTATGTGTGTACACGTGCACACGAGTGTGTGGGGAGCGGTAGTGTAGCGGTTAGCGCTGCGCTATGAACCCGGCGACCCGGGTTCGATTATCTGAACCGGTCCTGGGCCTCCCCTAGGTCTACTCAGCCTCAAATGAGTACCTGGTGCGGTGTGTAAACATCGCTAGCACTGGGGAGACAAAGGCGGCCGGGCGTGGTGCTGGCCACCCACCCGCTCGTGTACCGTGCCGGCCTTCATAGGTCCCACTCGCTGACAGCACTTGCCCCAACAGTATATTATGGCTATATGGGGGATCTTTGCATTTGCTGTATATGTTCATATATAAATTATCTACAATGTCTGTACGATACCTTTATATATGTATTTATATGCTGTTTATGAACGTGCATGTATAGATATGAACGTAGGTGTATACACACACGGGACATCGCTTCGATAATAATATCAATCCACTGCTGGATGAACGCCGTGCCGAGCATGGGGAACAATCTGATCGTACTTCACCACGCTGATCAGCACGGACTGGTGAAGTATGGTCAAGCAGGAGGGGGTTGCGACGGGGGTGGTTGGGATCACGTCATCCATCACTCGCCACTGGCTGTGAATCGAACTCAGGCGGTTTGAATCACAGCGCAGTGCGCTAACCACTGCGCCACCGCTCCTCCGGGAGTGAGCCATCGCCAGGGGGGAGGGGGTGCCACCCCTCCCCCCCCCCCCTTTCGATTTGTAAACTCTTAAAGAAATGACAGATGTAGTGAAGAGACAGGAGATGTAGAGACAGAGACGAGAGAGACACAGAGACGAGAGAGACAGAGACGAGAGAGAGACACAGAGAGAGACAGAGAGAGAGAGACGGAGAGAGACGAGAGAGAGAGAGAGAGACAGAGAGAGAGAGAGACGGAGAGAGACACAGAGGCAGAGAGAGACAGAGACGAGAGAGAGACACAGAGACAGAGAGAGACAGAGACAGAGAGAGAGACAGAGAGAGAGAGACGGAGAGAGACGAGAGAGACACAGAGACGAGAGAGACACAGAGACGAGAGACACAGAGACGAGAGAGACAGAGACAAGAGAGAGACGAGAGAGACACAGAGACAGACAGAGACGAGAGAGACAGAGACGAGAGAGACACAGAGACGAGAGACAGAGAGGAGAGAGAGACACACAGAGACAGAGACGAGAGAGACAGAGACGAGAGAGACAGACGAGAGACATAGAGACAGACAGAGACGAGAGAGACAGAGACGAGAGAGGCAGAGACGAGAGAGACAGATACGAGAGAGAGACAGAGAAGAGAGACAGAGAGAGAGACACAGAGACGAGAGAGACACAGAGACAGAGAGACACAGAGACAGAGAGAGACAGAGACGAGAGAGACACAGAGACAGAGAGACACAGAGACGAGAGAGACACAGAGACAGAGAAACACAGAGACGAGAGAGACACAGAGACAGAGAGACACAGAGACGAGAGAGACACAGAGACAGAGAGAGTCATAGACGAGAGAGACACAGAGACAGAGAGACACAGAGACGAGAGAGACACAGAGACAGAGAGACAGAGAGACACAGAGACAGAGAGAGACAGAGACGAGAGAGAGACACAGAGACAGAGAGAGACAGAGACAGAGAGAGAGACAGAGAGAGAGACGGAGAGAGACGAGAGAGACACAGAGACGAGAGAGACACAGAGACGAGAGACACAGAGACGAGAGAGACAGAGACAAGAGAGAGACGAGAGAGACACAGAGACAGAGACAGACAGAGACGAGAGAGACAGAGACGAGAGAGACACAGAGACGAGAGACAGAGAGGAGAGAGAGAGACACACACAGAGACAGAGACGAGAGAGACAGAGACGAGAGAGACAGACGAGAGAGATAGAGACAGACAGAGACGAGAGAGACAGAGACGAGAGAGGCAGAGACGAGAGAGACAGATACGAGAGAGACAGAGAAGAGAGACAGAGAGAGAGACACAGAGACGAGAGAGACACAGAGACAGAGAGACACAGAGACAGAGAGAGACAGAGACGAGAGAGACACAGAGACAGAGAGACACAGAGACGAGAGAGACACAGAGACAGAGAAACACAGAGACGAGAGAGACACAGAGACAGAGAGACACAGAGACGAGAGAGATACAGAGACAGAGAGAGTCATAGACGAGAGAGACACAGAGACAGAGAGACACAGAGACGAGAGAGACACAGAGACAGATAGACAGAGAGACACAGAGACAGAGAGACACAGAGACAGAGAGTCACAGAGACGAGAGAGACACAGAGACAGAGAGAGAGACGAGAGACACAGAGACGAGAGACAGAGACGAGAGAGAGACGAGAGACACAGACACAGAGACGAGAGAGAGACGAGAGAGAGAGAGAGACAGGAGAGACAGAGACGAGTGGGGTTGATTAGCTTAATAACGTTCATTGGCGTGCCGAGTTGATGAGGTTTTTGAATTGGAGCTGATGATTGACGGGTCCAATTGTCCCGTAGTGAGCAATGCATGTTGTTGTTCGCTGAACTTCTTTCGCACCGTGCGGAGCCAACCGTACGGCAATGTTAGTCTATGGGTAGTGTTAGTCTATGGGTAGTGTTAGTCTATGGGTAGTGTTAGTCTATGGGTAGTGTTAGTCTATGGGTAGTGTTAGTCTATGGGTAGTGTTAGTCTATGGGTAGTGTTGAGTCTATGGGTAGTGTTAGTCTATGGGTAGTGTTAGTCTATGGGTAGTGTTAGTCTATGGGCAGTGTTGAGTCTATGGGTAGTGTTAGTCTATGGGTAGTGTTAGTCTATGGGTAGTGTTAGTCTATGGGCAGTGTTAGTCTATGGGCAGTGTTGAGTCTATGGGTAGTGTTAGTCTATGGGCAGTGTCGAGTCTATGGGCAGTGTTAGTCTATGGGCAGTGTTAGTCTATGGGCAGTGTTGAGTCTATGGGTAGTGTTAGTCTATGGGTAGTGATAGTCTATGGGTAGTGTTAGTCTATGGGCAGTGTTGAGTCTATGGGTAGTGTTAGTCTATGGGTAGTGTTAGTCTATGGGCAGTGTTAGTCTATGGGCAGTGTTGAGTCTATGGGCAGTGTTAGTCTATGGGCAGTGTTAGTCTATGGGCAGTGTTGAGTCTATGGGTAGTGTTAGTCTATGGGTAGTGTTAGTCTATGGGCAGTGTTAGTCTATGGATAGTGCTGAGTCTATGGGTAGTGTTAGTCTATGGGTAGTGTTAGTCTATGGGCAGTGTTAGTCTATGGGTAGTGTTAGTCTATGGGCAGTGTTAGTCTATGGGTAGTGTTAGTCTATGGGCAGTGTTGAGTCTATGGGCAGTGTTGAGTCTATGGGCAGTGTTGAGTCTATGGGCAGTGTTGTGTCTATGGGCAGTGTCGAGTCTATGGGTAGTGTTGAGTCTATGGGTAGTGTTAGTCTATGGGTAGTGTTGAGTCTATGGGTAGTGTTAGTCTATGGGTAGTGTTGAGTCTATGGGTAGTGTTAGTCTATGGGTAGTGTTAGTCTATGGGTAGTGTTAGTCTATGGGTAGTGTTAGTCTATGGGTAGTGTTGAGTCTATGGGTAGTGTTAGTCTATGGGTAGTGTTAGTCTATGGGTAGTGTTAGTCTATGGGTAGTGTTAGTCTATGGGTAGTGTTGAGTCTATGGGTAGTGTTAGTCTATGGGTAGTGTTAGTCTATGGGTAGTGTTAGTCTATGGGTAGTGTTAGTCTATGGGCAGTGTTGAGTCTATGGGTAGTGTTAGTCTATGGGCAGTGTCGAGTCTATGGGCAGTGTTAGTCTATGGGCAGTGTTAGTCTATGGGCAGTGTTGAGTCTATGGGTAGTGTTAGTCTATGGGTAGTGTTAGTCTATGGGCAGTGTTGAGTCTATGGGTAGTGTTAGTCTATGGGTAGTGTTAGTCTATGGGCAGTGTTAGTCTATGGGCAGTGTTGAGTCTATGGGCAGTGTTAGTCTATGGGCAGTGTTAGTCTATGGGCAGTGTTGAGTCTATGGGTAGTGTTAGTCTATGGGTAGTGTTAGTCTATGGGCAGTGTTAGTCTATGGGTAGTGCTGAGTCTATGGGTAGTGTTAGTCTATGGGTAGTGTTAGTCTATGGGCAGTGTTAGTCTATGGGTAGTGTTAGTCTATGGGTAGTGTTAGTCTATGGGTAGTGTTTGTCTATGGGTAGTGTTAGTCTATGGGTAGTGTTAGTCTATGGGTAGTGTTAGTCTATGGGCAGTGTCGAGTCTATGGGTAGTGTTAGTCTATGGGTAGTGTTAGTCTATGGGCAGTGTCGAGTCTATGGGTAGTGTTAGTCTATGGGTAGTGTTAGTCTATGGGCAGTGTTAGTCTATGGGTAGTGTTAGTCTATGGGCAGTGTTAGTCTATGGGTAGTGTTAGTCTATGGGCAGTGTCGAGTCTATGGGTAGTGTTGAGTCTATGGGCAGTGTCGAGTCTATGGGTAGTGTTAGTCTATGGGTAGTGTTAGTCTATGGGTAGTGTTAGTCTATGGGCAGTGTCGAGTCTATGGGAAGTGTTAGTCTATGGGTAGTGTTAGTCTATGGGTAGTGTTGAGTCTATGGGTAGTGTTGAGTCTATGTGTAGTGTTGAGTCTATGGGCAGTGTCGAGTCTATGGGTAGTGTTGAGTCTATGAGCAGTGTCGAGTCTATGGGTAGTGTTAGTCTATGGGTAGTGTTAGTCTATGGGCAGTGTTAGTCTATGGGTAGTGTTGAGTCCATGGGCAGTGTTGAGTCTATGGGCAGTGTTAGTCTATGGGCAGTGTTAATCTATGGGTAGTGTTGAGTCTATGGGCAGTGTTAGTCTATGGGTAGTGTTGAGTCTATGGGGAGTGTTGAGTCTATGGGCAGTGTTGAGTCTATGGGCAGTGTTAGTCTATGGGCAGTGTTAGTCTATGGGCAGTGTTGAGTCTATGGGTAGTGTTAGTCTATGGGTAGTGTTAGTCTATGGGCAGTGTTAGTCTATGGGTAGTGTTAGTCTATGGGCAGTGTTAGTCTATGGGTAGTGTTAGTCTATGGGTAGTGTTAGTCTATGGGTAGTGTTTGTCTATGGGTAGTGTTAGTCTATGGGTAGTGTTAGTCTATGGGTAGTGTTAGTCTATGGGCAGTGTCGAGTCTATGGGTAGTGTTAGTCTATGGGTAGTGTTAGTCTATGGGCAGTGTCGAGTCTATGGGTAGTGTTAGTCTATGGGTAGTGTTAGTCTATGGGCAGTGTTAGTCTATGGGTAGTGTTAGTCTATGGGCAGTGTTAGTCTATGGGTAGTGTTAGTCTATGGGCAGTGTCGAGTCTATGGGTAGTGTTGAGTCTATGGGCAGTGTCGAGTCTATGGGTAGTGTTAGTCTATGGGTAGTGTTAGTCTATGGGTAGTGTTAGTCTATGGGCAGTGTCGAGTCTATGGGAAGTGTTAGTCTATGGGTAGTGTTAGTCTATGGGTAGTGTTGAGTCTATGGGTAGTGTTGAGTCTATGTGTAGTGTTGAGTCTATGGGCAGTGTCGAGTCTATGGGTAGTGTTGAGTCTATGAGCAGTGTCGAGTCTATGGGTAGTGTTAGTCTATGGGTAGTGTTAGTCTATGGGCAGTGTTAGTCTATGGGTAGTGTTGAGTCCATGGGCAGTGTTGAGTCTATGGGCAGTGTTAGTCTATGGGCAGTGTTAATCTATGGGTAGTGTTGAGTCTATGGGCAGTGTTAGTCTATGGGTAGTGTTGAGTCTATGGGGAGTGTTGAGTCTATGGGCAGTGTTGAGTCTATAGGCAGTGTTGAGTCTATGGGCAGTATGTATGTTGAACTTCTTTCCCACCGTACGGAGCCAACCGTGCTAATCGTAGGTGCAGGGGGAAGGACAACAACCACAAAAACCACAACAACCACAACCACCACAACCACCACAACCACAACAACCACAACCACAACAACCACAACAACCACAACCACAACAACCACAACCACAACAACCACAACCACAACAACCACAACCAAAACAACCACAACAACCACAACAACCACAACACTAAACACGAAAAGCGGTTCTCAATAAATGAACCCAGAGCACCAATCTCGTGTTGCGATCATTTGTGATGCTCAGGTGGCTTCTGAACTAGAGCTAAGTAGCTTAGTGAGCCTTACCTGGTTAAATTCAATATCATTTTTAGCTTTGGTTTTAAAATTTCAACACCCATAACCGGAAGAACGCTGCTGCTTTAAACCTATTTAAAATATATATATGATTTTGTCTCATCAGGGTAAGGTCTGAATTACGTCGCTCTTTTTTCAGAAGCCACCTCGCTACCACAAACCGTAGCTCAACGAAGTTGCTCATCATCATCATCACGTGGACATTCATAGCAGCAGGCAAATACAGTAAAACACGCGCGATGTTGGTTCTAAACGTGGAGGTAATAACCCGGAGGACCCGGAGAGCCACCGAGACGTGCAAACTCCAAATATACAGCAGCAGGCGTCATGGTCGGGATCGAACCCACGACCTCCTGTATACCAGGCGAGGTAGTTAACATCTCCTAGCCACCGTGATGATGATGAGAGAGAGACACGCAAACTCCAAATATACAGCAGCAGGCGTCATGGTCGGGATCGAACCCACGACCTCCTGTATACCCGGCGAGGTAGTTAACATCTACTAGCCACCGTGATGATGATGAGAGAGAGACACGCAAACTCCAAATATACAGCAGCAGGCGTCATGGTCGGGATCGAACCCACGACCTACTGTATACCAGGCGAGGTAGTTAACATCTCCTAGCCACCGTGATGATGATGAGAGAGAGACACCGCAAACTCCAAATATACAGCAGCAGGCGTCATGGTCGGGATCGAACCCACGACCTCCTGTATACCTGGCGAGGTAGTTAACATCTCCTAGCCACCGTGATGATGACGAGAGAGAGACACGCAAACTCCAAATATACAGCAGCAGCAGGCGTCATGGTCGGGATCGAACCCACGACCTCCTGGAGAGGTAGTTAACATCTCCTAGCCACCGTGATGATAATGAGAGAGAGAGAGACACGCAGACTCCAAATATACAACAGCAGGCGTCAGGGTCGGGATGGAACCCACGACCTACTGTATACCAGGCGAGGTAGTTAACATCTCCTAGCCACCGTGATGATGATGAGAGAGAGACACGCAAACTCCAAATATACAGCAGCAGCAGGCGTCATGGCCGGGATCGAACCCACGACCTCCTGTATACCAGGCGAGGTAGTTAACATCTCCTAGCCACCGTGGCGAAGAGAGTGGAGCAACATGGGTGTCCAGAATAACAAACACCTCCTCATTGGAGACGCGAACATTCACACAGAGACCCATAGAGATACACAGAGACCCATGGAGATACACAGATAACCATAGAGATACACAGGTACCCATAGAGATAAACAGAGACCCATAGAGATACACAGGGACCCATGGAGATACACAGAGACCCATGGAGATACACAGAGACCCATATAGATACACAGAGACCCATAGAGATACACAGACACCCATAGGGATACACAGAGACACATAGAGATACTCAAAAACTCATAGAGATACACAGAGATCCATAGAGATACACAGAGACTCATAGAGATACACAGAGACCCATGGAGATATACAGAGATCCATAGAGATACACAGAGACCCATAGAGATACACAGACACCCATGGAGATACACAGAGACACATAGAGATACTAAAAAACTCATAGAGATACACAGAGATCCATAGAGATACACAGAGACCCATAGAGATACACAGAGACCCATGGAGATATACAGAGATCCATAGAGATACACAGAGACCCATAGAGATACACAGAGACCCATGGAGATACACAGAGACCCAGATATATACACAGAGACCCATAGAGATACACAGAGACCCATATAGATACACAGAGACCTATAGAGATACACAGAGACCCATAGAGATACACAGAGACCCATAGAGATACACAGAGACCCGTAGAGATACACAGAGACCCATAGAGATACACAGACACCCATAGAGATACACATAGACGCATAGAGATACACAGAGACCCATAGAGATACACAGACACCCATAGAGATACACAGAGACGCATAGAGATACACAGAGACCCATAGAGATACACAGAGACCCATAGAGATACACAGACAACCGCGCTGAACCACCACCACACTGAACCACCACCACCACCACACTGAACCACCACCACCACACTGAACCACCACCACCACACTGAACCACCACCACCACCACACTGAACCACCACCACCACCACACTGAACCACCACCGTACTGCTACTGATGCTGCTGCTGTTTCCGCTACTGCCGCTGCTATCGTGCACACGAATAGAACAGCCGGGCAGACAGGGGCAGGGTGGCGTTGGGCGATTGCAAACAAACAAACGAACGAACTCGGCGGCATTGTATCAACTGCGGCGCCGTGAAATGATGGAACGAGTTTGCGAAATCTCAACATGCCCAGCCGTGCGAGACTCCCGTCTACCAAGTGGCCTTCGAGGAGTGGCTCGTAACCTCCCCCTTCCCCCCCCCCCAGGAGAAGGCGGCACGGCAGGAGTGCGTGGCACTAAATCGCCATCTGTTTATTCCATCTGTACGCGGGATCGAGCGTTGCTCCTTCGCCCGCGCTGCGCGTGGGGGTTTTCTCCGGGACTGGTTCGGTCCACCCCCCCCCACCCCACCACCACCACCATTGCCGCGTGAATATTTATAACGCGGCTGAGCCATCGTCGTCAAGTAAATTGGCTGGATGTTTTGTTTTAAAATAATGTTTTTTTTTTAAATAACAATAATAACAACAGTGACGCAACAACACCAGCAATACAACATCACGCGCAACGGAGCGGGCAGGTAACCCTCCTTCAGGGATCGAAATAAAACCTTCCACCGCTGTGGTCAGCATGTCTGCGAATTCAATGCAGCACTTGTAATTGTACGTATATATGTATGTATGTTCACGTGTGTGTACATATCTATTGAAATGTGTGTGTGTGTGGTGTGTGTGTATTGTGGGGAGCGGCGGTGCAGTGGTTAGCGCTACGCTGCGCTACGAACCCGGCGACCCGAGTTCGATTCCCGCTCTCGGCCAACGCCGGTGACGGTTATCTGAAGCGGTCCTGGGTATCCCCTAGGTCGACTCGGCCTCAAATGAGTACCTGGGGGAGACAAAGGCGGTCGAGCGTGGTGCTGGCCACCCACTTCCTCGTGTGCCCTTCTTGACCTTCAGAGGTGCCCGCTCACAGCACTTTCCCCATCAGTGTGTTCAGACTGTACGGGGGATGTTTTTATTTTATTTTGTATATATATCTTCACGTAAACGCACGCATATCTACCGTGAGAATGAGAATTATAATACAGTTTCACGGACCTTTCTCGAAACCACTGCTGGATGGAGCGCCTCTATAATCCGTTAGGCACGCGTTGCCTTCTCATCAGTACAGCACTCCACGTGAACACCACCGCAACCATCATCATCAGCGAGTAAAACAACAGCTAAAGATCCCGCGTATAGCCTTGACTGGCTGTTGGGACAAGTGCTGCTAGCGAGTCAGCACCTGTGAAGGCCCGAGAATGGCCACACGAAGGGAATGGGTGTCCAAAACCACGCCCGGCCGCCTTTGTCTCCCCGGTGGCGATGTTTACCATCACACCGCAGCAGCTGCGTCGATCTAAGGGAGGCCGGAATCGAACTCGGCTCGCCAGGTTCGTAGCTCAGCGCGTTAACCGCTACGCTACCGCTACACACAAACACACACACACACCGACAGATAGGATGTACATTACAGCCTTTCATCTATCCACTGCTGGATGAATGCCTCCTTGTAGAGACCATTCTTCATCACCACGCCGGTGGCGATGATTATTAACACGCCACAAACAACAATCGTCTCCGGCCGGGAATCTAACACACCGAAACCAGGCTGCTCGTTTAAGGCCGAGGGGATCTAGGGGTGGCCCAGGACCGGTTCAGACATTCGCCGCTGATGGTAGCCGTGGCTGGGAGAAGTTTGGACCGCAGCGCGCTAACAGCTGCACCACCGCTCCCCATACGTGTCAGTAAACATCAACAACCATTTACACTTTACTCCCACAACAACAATACGATTCCCGTGATTATCCGAACCGGACCTGGGCATCCCCTAGGTCGACTCAGCCTCAAATGAGTACCTGGTGCGGTGCGTAAACATCGCCACTGGGGGAGACAAAGGCGGCCGGGCGTGGTTGCTGGCTACCCACCCTCCTCGTGTGCCGTGCCGGCCTTCGTAGGTGCTGCTCGCTCACAGCACTTGCCCCTACAGTCTGTTACAGGCTACACGGGAGATCTTTGTCTGTGTGACTTTGTTGATGTCGGTGATGATGATGATGCTGGTGATTGCGTGGGATATGAGACAACAGGTCGCATTGAAGCGCCGTTAGCGAGCAGCATCGGAGCGCGAGGTGGGGGGGGGGGGTGGGGGGGGGGTTGGCCGGAACCCCCAAAACCCCGCCCGGCCGCCTTTGTCTCCCGAGCAGCGGCGATGTTTTTACGCGACCCTCACCGAGGTTCAATTATCGTCGTGCGCGCGCGCGCAAAAAAAACACACAACCGCCACGCGGATTACCGCGCAGATTTGGGCCACGAATTAGCGCATCGCCGATCAACTTTGCCAAACAGAACAATAACAAACGATAACAAACAATAACTAAACAATAACAAACGATGACAAACGATGACAAACGATAGCAAACGGTAGCAATCAAACAGGCGACGTGGATTTTTGCGATGGCATCCCGGGTCTGATGTCATCGGCGAATGAATCGCTTTTTTTTTTTTTGCGGGACCCGTCCCTGTTGACGCACCGAGCCTCGCGCTACTGCGGGACTCCGCGTTGGCGAGGCGCCGCTTAAAGACGCCGGCGAGCACGTGACGGACGCCTCTCGTCTCTCCCAGCACCGTCGACTGCATGCCGGTTGCTCGCGCCCGGTTAAAAGACGATCGCGCACTGATGATGTTAAGCCGTGACCGGTTGCAGCCCGCACGGTGAAAACGCGCAGCCTGTAACGGACCGTCGGGGCAAGTGCTCCTACTGAGT
Source organism: Petromyzon marinus (assembly GCF_048934315.1). NCBI lineage: Eukaryota > Metazoa > Chordata > Hyperoartia > Petromyzontiformes > Petromyzontidae > Petromyzon > Petromyzon marinus. The sequence goes on along the minus strand of NC_133709.1, from coordinate 11,293,653 downwards.
CTCACACACACGTACTGACGGTAACCACGCCCGACCGCCTTTGTCTCTCCCACCCCCCCCCCCCCCCCCGCCCGCAGTGGCGATGTTTACACAGGTGGCCATTTGAGGCTGAGTCGACCTAGGGGAGGTCTAGGGCCGACGATCGTCGCTGATCATCGGTATCGTAGCGCAGTGCACAAACCGCTGCGCCACCGCTCCCCACGATACAGACAGACACACACACACATATACACACGTGTATATGTGTGTGTATGTACCGTGTATGTACAAAGATCAAGACAAAGATCCCCCATATAGCCTTAACAGACTGTAGGGGCAAGTGCTGTTAGTGAGCACATATGAAGGCCGGAACGGTACACGAGGGGGTGAGTGGCCAGCACCAAGCCCGACCGCCTTTGTCTCCCTAGTGGCGATGTTTACACACCGCGCCAGGTACTCATTTGAGGCTGAGCCGACCTAGGGGAGGCCCAGGACCGGTTCAGATAATCGTCACTGATGTTGGCCGTGAACGGGAGTCGAACCCGGGTCGCTGGGTTCATAGCGCAGCGTAGCGCTAACCGCTACACTACCGCTCCCCACATCCGTGCATGTACACACACTGACATACACACATAGATACTGTATATAGACATAGACAAAGATCCCCCGTGTAGCCTCAACAGACTGTTGGGGCAAGTGCCGTTAGCGAGCAGGAGCACCTATGAAGGCCGGCACTGTGGCACACGAAGGGGTGGGTGGCCAGCACCACGCCCGGCCGCCTTTGTCTCTCCCCAGAGGCGATGTTTACTACACACCGCATGTACACGGTACACACACACTGGGGAGAGACACAAAGGCGGCCGGGCGCCGTGCCGTACACGTTACTCGCTAACGGCACTTGCCCCAACAGTCTGTGGAGGCTACACGGGGGATCTTTGTCAATGTCTACACACGGCACATGTGTGTGCGTACGTGTGTACATGCCGGTGTGTGTACACACACGCACGTGTCTATGTGCGTGTGTGTGTGCGCGTGTCTTCTCTCGTTGTCCATCGACAGCGACGGGAGATCGACGATTCGTTCCCGGACCTCCCCGAGGTCGACTCAGCCCTCGGGGAGACAAAGGCGGCCGGGGCCGTTGCGCTTTCTATTGTCTTGGCTGAGATTCACGAGCGGGGTGGTGGTTTGTGTTGTGTTTGTGTTGTTTTGTGTTGTGTTTGTGTTGTGTTTGTGTTGTGTTTGTGTTGTGTCTGTGTTGTTTTGTGTTTTTTGTGTTGGTTTGTGTTGTGTTTGTGCTGTGTTTGTGTTGTGTTTGTGTTGTGTTTGTGTTGTGTTTGTGTTGTGTTTGTGTTGTGTTTGTGTTGTTTTGTGCTGTGTTTGTGCTGTGTTTGTGTTGTGTTTGTTGTGTGTTTGTGTTGTGTTTGTGTTGTTTTTGTGCTGTGTTTAAGTTGTGTTTGTGTTGTTTGTGTTGTGTTTGTGTTGTTTTGTGTTGTGTTTGTGTTGGTTTGTGTTGTTTTGTGTTGTTTTGTGTTGTGTATGTGTTGTGTTTGTGGTGTGTTTGTGTTGTTGTGTGTTGTTTTGTGTTGTTTTTGTGTTGTGTTTGTGTTGTTTTGTGTTGTGTTTAAGTTGTGTTTGTGTTGTTTTGTGTTGTTTTGTGTTGTATTTAAGTTGTGTTTGTGTTGGTTTGTGTTGTGTTTGTGTTGTTTGTGCTGTGTTTGTGTGAACCCGCACAGCGCGGAGGTGGAGTGGAGGGGAGTCTCGAATGAAGGCAAAGGTCCCCCGGCTAGCCTCTGACACCGCGGGGGGAGGGGGGGTGCAAGTTCCGTTAACGACCTCCAGAACAAACACACACACACAGTACTAACACACACGCAGTACTGACACACACACACAGTACTTACACACACACACAGTAGTGACACACACACACAGTACTAACACACACAGTACTGACACACACACACAGTACTGACACACACACAGTACTGACACACACACACAGTACTGACACACAGTACTTACACACACACAGTACTGACACACACACACAGTACTGACACACAGTACTTACACACACACAGTACTGACACACACACACAGTACTGGCACACACACAGTACTGACACACACACAGTACTGACACACACACAGTACTGACACACAGTACTTACACACACACAGTACTGACACACACACAGTACTGACACACACACAGTACTTACACACACACACAGTACTGACACACACACAGTAGTGACACACACACACAGTACTGACACACACAGTACTGACACACACACAGTACTTACACACACACAGTACTTACACACACACACACTACTGACACACACACACAGTACAAACACACACAGTACTGACACACACACACAGTACTTACACACACACAGTACTGACACACACACACACACAGCAGTGACACACACACAGTACTTACACACACACACAGTACTGACACACACACACAGTACTACTGACACACACAGTACTGACACACACACAGTACTGACACACACACACAGTAGTGACACACACACAGTACTGACACACACACAGTACTGACACACGTGCTGACACACACAGTACTGACACACAGAGTACTGACACACACACGCGTACTGACACACACACAGTACTGACACACACGCACACACACTCACACGCACACATACTCACACACTCACACACTCGCGCACGCGCACACTCACACACGCACACGCGCACACACGCGCACCCTCACACACGCACACGCGCACACGCGCACACTCACACACGTACACGCGCACAAACGCACACCCTCACACACTCACACACGCACACGCGCACACTCACACACGCACAAACTCACACACTCACGCACACACTCACTCACGCACACACTCACACGCGCACACTCACACACTCACACGCGCACACACTCCCACGCGCACACACACACTCACACACTCAGACGCGCACACACGCACACGCGCACACTCACACACGCGCACACTCCCATACGCACACACTCACGCACACACTCACGCACGCACTCACACACACACACTCACGCACACACACACGCACACACTCACACACACACTCACACACGCACACACTCACGCACACACACACGCACACACTCACGCACACACACACGCACACACTCACACACACACTCACACACGCACACACTCACGCACACACACACGCACACACTCACGCACACACACACGCACACACTCACGCACACGCACACACTCTCACACACGCACGCTCACATTTACTCAAAGACAAAGAAAGACAAAGATCCCCCGTGTAGCCTTAGCAGACTGTTGGGGCAAGTGCTGATAGCGAGTAGCAGCGCCTATTAGGGCCGGCACGACACTCGCGGGGGTGGGTGTCTAGCACCACGCCCGGCCGCCTTTGTCTCCCCAGTGGCGATGTTTACGTAACACCACACCGGGTCGCCATATGTCTGTGTGTGCGTGTCTTTGTCTTACGTATGGCCGTGTGCGTGTGTCTTTGTTTATGCCTGCTGTATGTACATGCCTATGTGTGTGTGTGTGTACATAATGTGTAAGCGCGGAGCGGTGGCGCAGTGGTTAGCGCATTGCGCTCCAAACCCAGCCACGGCTACCATCGGTGGCGAATGTCTGAACCGGTCCTGGGCCACCCCTAGGTCCCCTCGGCCTTAAACGAGCAGCCTGGTGCGGTGTGTTAGATTCACGGCCGGAGACGATTGTTGTTTGTGGCGTGTTAATAATCATCGCCACCGGCGTGGTGATGAAGAATGGTCTCTACAAGGAGGCATTCATCCATCAGTGGATAGATGAAGGGCTGTAATGTACATCCTATCTGTCGGTGTGTGTGTCTGTGTGTCTGTGTGTAGCGGTAGCGTAGCGGTTAACGCACTGCGCTACGAACCTGGCGTCCCGAGTTCGATTCGCGCTCACGGCCAACACCGGTGACGATGATCGGAACCGGCCCCTGGGCCTACCCCTAGGTCGACTCAGCCTCAAATGAGTACCTGGTGCGATGTGTGGTAAACATCGCGTCACTGGGGGAGACAAAGGCGGCCGGGCGTGGTTGCTGGCCACCCGACCCCCCCCCCCGGGCTGTATTTTGTTTTTTTCTGGTGTCGTCTGGTCGTCCCGAGAATACTGCATTATGGGGGGGGGGGGGGGGGGCTCGAGTGAGCGTCTGATGTGATGTGTCAACGTCCTCCGCTTAGGGAGACAAAGGCGGTCGGGGCGTGCGGGCGTGGTTCTGAAAGGCTTCATAATAAGCTCACTAACAAGCACTTGCCCCCAACGCTCCGTCGAAGGCTAAACGGGTGACCTTTGTATTTGTGTAGCGATGTTGGAGTGGTTTAGTGTAGTGTGTGTCCGCGTGCTGTATGCATTATGCATCGTCGCCAGTAAATCACTCACTCATTCACTCACTCACCCACTCATTTAATCGCCCACTCACTCACCCACTCACTCACTCACCCACTCATTCACTCACCCACTCACTCACTCACCCACTCATTCACTCACCCACTCACCCACTCACTCACCCATTCACTCACCCACTCACTCACCCACTCACCCACTCACTCACCCACTCACTCACCCACTCACTCACTCACCTACCCACTCACCCACTCATTCACTCACCCACTCACCCACTCACTCACCCATCCACTCACTCACCCACTCACTCATCCACTCACTCACCCACTCACTCACCCACCCACTCACCCACTCATCACTCACCCACTCACTCACCCACTCATTCACTCACCCACTCACTCACCCACTCACTCACCCACTCACTCACCCACTCACTCACCCACTCACTCATTCACCCACTCACTCATTCACCCACTCACTCATTCACCCACTCACCCACTCACTCACTCACCAACTCACTCACTCACCCACTCACCCACTTATTCACTCACCCACTCACCCACCCGCCCACCCACTCACCCACTCACCCACTCACCCACCCACCCACTCACCCACCCACTCACCCGCTCGCTCATTCAACGGGTGGACGATTGTCTTTGCGTAGCGATGTCGTGCAGCAGCTGGAGTGGTTTAGTGTAGTGTGTGTCCGCGTGCTGTATGCATTATGCATCGTCGCCAGTAAATCACAAAGCGTAATCTGTGTGTCTCTCGTCTGGGATGCATAACGAGCGCGAGACACGGGCACAAATAATGTATGAACACACAACGCGATAATTAACATCCCCATTAGGGCTCGTGCACTCGAGGTGACTTCGTCACCGGGTGGAATCACGCTTCGATTGACCATGGGCGCTAACTGACGACAATAATCATCATCATCATCGGCTCGAACTGAAAATCATTGTCATAATCATCGTCATCATCGGCTCGAACTAATAATTAATCATTATCGTCATCATCACGAACTGATAATCAGTGTCGTCATCATCAACACGAATTGATCATTGTCATCATTGTCATCATCATCACGTATTCATCATCATTATCGTCATCGTCACGAACTGATAATCAGTGTCGTCGTCATCAACACGAACTAATAATTAATAATTGTCATCATCAAACGAACTGATCATCATTGTCATCATCATCATTGCGAACTAATAATTAATCATTGTCATCATCATCACCAACTGATAATCAGTGTCATCATCATGAACACCAATTGATCATTGTCATCATCATCATCGGCTCGAACTGATCATCATTGTCGTCATCACCACGAACTGATGACACTATGTAACACAATTGTTGTTCCTGGGTAGTCAGTGTTATTTCCTAATTGCTTATGCCTAAAAAGTACAGAAAATGGCTATTGTTATTATTATTACCCATAAACTTTGCTTTGTTACCAGGACATTGATATTTAGACATTTACCTATTTTCAATGAGAAAACGGGCGAATTTGTGTCTGTTCGTTCACATAAAGTCAGAAAAAAACAACATCTGAATCAAAATGATCATGCATGTATCCTAAAGTAACACAAAAATAACTACAAACATTTTAGAAGTGAGTAGTTTTTCGAGATTTACGATTATATCTGTAGATCACTTTCACGAATGAGCCCCCAAATGTAGTCTCCCATAATTCGTTATAATGTCCTTGGTTAGCGGCATTCAAAGTGCAGTATATCCTGGTGGAAGCGCTCGCCTTGCTCCTCCGAGTACGCTCCCATGTTCTCCTTGGATTTATCAAGACGAGCATCAAGGACACGGACTTAAGAGGGACATCCTACAGCCCAGTGTGCCGTAGTTCTTCACCAGAGTCTCAACCGGCTCCACATGGTTTTCGACCTTGCGATTGCCCAGGAGGCCACGAACCACTGCGACAAAGCCGTTCCAAGCCGCTTTCTCCTTACCTAGTGCAATGGGTTCAATCGAGGCACGCACGTGAACTTGGAGGCAACACGTTTTTATCAACTACATGAAATCTTAACACTCACGAGATAGCGACATAGGGTGGTGAACCACCGTTCCTACACTAACGATACCCACTCGGCGGAGATGGCTATTTACACACTGGATGGGACAACTACTAAATCGGACCAGGACAGTAAATGCCCTGCCTGGCCCACGACGACCAATCACAGTCCCCCCCCCCCCCCGGGGCTCGGCTTTTATTCGCTGCGGCGTGGCCAGGCCCCGCCCTTGGCCACGCCCCTTTTTCCAGATCCTTCGTGACGGCTCAGGACCCACATCACGTGTTCCTCTCACCCCTTCCCTGGTTTCTCGTTACCACCTCATAGGGTCACGTGCCCCCCCCCCACCCCCTCGGGTTTACTCAGCCTCTTCCCTGGTGTGGTCACTCGGGTGCCAGGGAGAGGCTCCGCACGTACAGTAATACAGTACCACTCACACGGCCAGTCGCTATGCTATAGCACCATCATCAATGACACTTACACAAGTGAGCTTTTTGGGGAAGTCATTGCACTCCAAGGATCTTCTTTACCTGCGCTACGACGAAGACACCGGCTTTGACCTTTGCCTCAGACAGCTTCGGGAAGAAGTCTTGAAGGTACTTGAAGGCTGCCGACTCCTTATCTACAGCTCTGACAAATTGTTTCACAAGGCCCGATTTGATGTGCAGTGGTGGCATCTGCACCTTCCGGGGGTCCACCAGTGGCTCCCACTTGACGTTGTTCCTCCCCACAGAGAACTTGGTCCGCTGTGGCCAGTCCCACCTGTGGTAGTGCGCCTTGGTGTCCCTGCTGTCCCAAAGGCAAAGGTAGCAGGGAAACTTGGTAAAACTACCTTAGAGACCCATCAGGAATGCCACCATTTTGAAGTCTCCGATGACCTCCCAGCCATACTCATCATACTTCAAGGCGTCCAGCGAGGTCTTGATGTTGTTGTAATCCTCTTTGAGGTGCACCGAGTGAGCCAGGGGAAGAGACGGGTACTTGTTACCATTATGGAGCAGCACGGCTTTGAGGCTTCTGGATGAGCTGTCAATGAAGAGGCGCCACTCATTTTGGTTACAGGCGATTCCGATTGCCTCGAACAGACTGGTCACATTGTGGCAGAAGCAGAACCCATCTTGACGGGTGAAGAAGCTGCAAAACGGTTGGTGACACTTCCTCTAATCTGTGACTTGCACACTTTCATCCAACAAGTTTCACTGATTGAGCCTAGACGTCAAAAGCTCGGCATTGGACTTGGTGCGACCAAGATCTCTGATCAAGTCGTTGAGGTCTTTTTGGTTGGGGTAGTATGGGTTTCTCTCCTCAACTCCACCTCTGAAATTGTCATCTGGATCGACAACGTCTTCCTCACTCTCTGACTTGCTGCTCTCTTCTAAAGACGGCTGCTTTCTCTCTCCGGAGGAGTGGGTACGGGGAGCCCATGATAGTCTGGCACCGGGGCGATAGCAGGTGCATTCTTGCAGGTGCATTCTTGCCAGTCCGACGTTTGGAAGGGTCCACCATTCAGAAGTAGAAGTTGCTTGAGTGGTCAGTGGGTTCCCGTCAAATTCTTGGGATAGCGAACTTCATGGCTCTCTTTTCCCCTCTGTACCATCCTACAAAAATATTTTTTTCACGCATGACTAATGTGTAAGAGATTCTCGCAACATTGTTCATATATGATATGTTTTTTCAATTACATTGAAAATTGGAAAACCTTTTTAAAATTAAAAACTTTTAAAAATTTAAAATTTTTAACGCATTTTATAACGTAAAATTCCCAGCAACAATTGTCCGTCTTACCTTCCAGAGTTTTATTTTGCATTGCTCGCAGGTGAAATGAGGTGCCCAGGGTTTAGTCTTGATCCCTGACAGGCATGCCGACATATGCCTTGTAGGCCTCACACATCTTAGCAGATGTTTCCACAGAGTACTTTGTCGCTTTTGTCTTGATAAAATTGGCCGCCGACGTAGCAAAATGCGTCTGCCGGATGCTTGCAGCCTCTTGATGCCATCTCAGATAAATGCAGAAATGTATCTACTTAAGCAGCTGGAACTAAACTGAACTGGTGGGCTTATGGCCCGTGTATTTATACTACTTTTTATATTACTGGAAAGTTCTAGAATGTTCTAGAAGTTACTCCAAGTTTACGCAGCATTGAATCTATCTGGAATGTTCTCGAAAATAGGTAAATTTCAAAATATCAATATCCTGGACACAAAAGCAAAGGTTTTCGGGAATAATAGCCATTGTATGGACTTTTGAGGCATAAGAAATTAGGAAATAACACTTACTACCCAGGAGCAATAAATATAAATCATTGTTACGCAGTGTAATAATTGTCATCATCATCACGAACTGATAATAATTGTTGTCATCCTCATCGCGAGGTGAAACGCAGTGTCATCATCATATATTTGTCTACGCGATCATTCAAATTAATGATGATCATCATTATACCTGAATCGTCTAATGATTCTAATCGAATCATCATATTTATCGTTTTATTACTATCAAATAAACACGTTGTTTAATTTGTTCATCAATATTACACATGTATTTTTGTTTAACCTAAATCACTCAGTTCATCATCACGATCATCACCACCGCCTACATCATCACCACCGCCTACATCATCACCACCACCTACATCATCACCACCAGCTACATCACCACTTAAATGAAGCATTAACTGTGTAACCGTCATCTGCATATACAATGATTAAATAATAGCAAATTCGCGACAGTTTCATTTTATTCATTTATAGCGAAGTGGCTTCTACATCTAGGCAACATTAAGAACCAGTGGCATTTACATCTACAGTACATGAAGAACCAGTGGCATCTACATCTTCAGAACATTAAGAACCAGTGGCTTCTACATCTACAGAACATGAAGAACCAGTGGCATCTACATCTACAAAAAAGAAGAACCAGTGGCATCTACATCTACAGAACATGAAGAACCAGTGGCATCTACATCTTCAGAACATTAAGAACCAGAGGCATCTACATCTACAGAACGTGAAGAACCAGTGGCATCTACATCTTCAGAACATTAAGAACCAGTGGCTTCTACATCTACAGAACATGAAGAACCAGTGGCATCTACATCTACAAAAAAGAAGAACCAGTGGCATCTACATCTACAGAACATGAAGAACCAGTGGCATCTACATCTTCAGAACATTAAGAACCAGAGGCATCTACATCTACAGAACGTGAAGAACCAGTGGCATCTACATCTACAGAACATGAAGAACCAGCGGCATATACATCTACAGAACATGAAGAACCAGGGGCATCTACAGAACATTAAGAACCAGTGGCATCTACATCTACAGAACATGAAGAGCCAGCGGCATCTACAGAACATGAAGAATCAGTGGCATCTACATCTACAGAACATCAAGAACCAGTGGCATCTACATCTACAGAACATGAAGAACCAGCGGCATTTACATCTACAGAACATGAAGAACCAGTGGCATCTACATCTGCAGAATATGAAGAACCAGTGGCATCTACATCTGCAGAACATAAAAAAACAGTGGCATCTACATCTACAGAACATGAAGAAACAGCGGCATCTACATCTACAGAACATGAAGAACCAGTGGCATCTACATCTGCAGAACATGAAGAACCAGTGGCATCTACATCTGCAGAACATGAAGAACCAGTGGCATCTACATCTGCAGAACATGAAGAACCAGTGGCATCTACATCTGCAAAACATAAAAAAACAGTGGCATCTACATCTACAGAACATTAAGAACCAGTGGCATCTACAGCTGCAAAACATGAAGAACCAGTGGCATCTACATCTACAGAACATTAAGTACCAGCGGTATCTACATCTACAAAACATGAAGAACCAGAGGCATCTACATCTACAAAACATGAAGAACCAGTGGCATCTACATCTACAGAAACTGAAGAACCAGTGGCATCTACATCTACGGAACATTAAGAACCAGTGGCATCTACATCTACAGAACATTAAGAACCAGTGGCATCTACATCTACGGAACATTAAGAACCAGTAGTATCTACATCTACAGAACATGAAGAACCAGCGGCATATACATCTACAGAAAGTGAAGAACCAGTGGCATCTACAGAAAGTGAAATAACCAGTGGCATCTACATCTACAGAAAGTGAAGAACCAGTGGCATCTACATCTATAGAACATGAAGACCCAGCGGCATCTACATCTACAGAACATTAAGAACCAGTGGCATCTACATCTTCAGAACATTAAGAACCAGTGGCATCTACATCTTCAGAACATTAAGAACCAGTGGCATCTACATCTTCAGAACATTAAGAACCAGTGGCATCTACATCTTCAGAACATTAAGAACCAGTGGCATCTACATCTACAGAACATGAAGAACCAGTGGCATCTACATCTACAGAACGTGAAGAACCAGTGGCATCTACATCTATAGAACATGAAGAACCAGCGGCATCTACATCTACAGAAAGTGAAGAACCAGTGGCATCTACATCTACAGAAAGTGAATAACCAGTGGCATCTACATCTACAGAAAGTGAAGAACCAGTGGCATCTATATCTACAGAAAGTGAAGAACCAGTGGCATCTACATCTACAGAAAGTGAAGAACCAGTGGCATCTACATATACAGAACATGAAGACCCAGCGGCATCTACATCTACAGAACATGAAGACCCAGCGGCATCTACATCTGCAGGAGGTTATACAACTTTTAAAGTAATTCCCCGTGCCTAGTGCACATGCCGTTCAACACCTTTGGAATCGACGGGAGTAAAGTTGCACTTACGAACAAATCGACGAACGAACTCGACCTCTGAATCCTAACTCGTTCACAAGTAGAGGAGTCCCCACACTTACAAGCACCGCGAGTGGTGATCCGGTGCGGACTCAACGGCGAACCTCTGTGAGTATGGGTAGTGTTAGTCTATGGGTAGTGTTAGTCTATGGGTAGTGTTAGTCTATGGGTAGTGTTGAGTCTATGGGTAGTGTTAGTCTATGGGCAGTGTTGAGTCTATGGGTAGTGTTAGTCTATGGGTAGTGTTGAGTCTATGGGCAGTGTTAGTCTATGGGTAGTGTGAGTCTATGGGCAGTGTTAGTCTATGGGCAGTGTTGAGTCTATGGGTAGTGTTAGTCTATGGGTAGTGTTAGTCTATGGGCAGTGTTGGTGAAGTTTGACAGCGCACGTGAGCGACACAGCGTGGGGATGAGGCCTTGATGAAACAGTGGATTGGCATTATGATGAACAATATTAACGTGCACGCAACATATCGTATACAGATTGTGCTGCACGCGCATACACACAAATATGTATACCAAGACACAATGTGCATACGTGCACGTGTACACATACCCACAATGCAACGGGCGTACGAACACAAAGCAACTTTGCAAAAATAAACAAAATGCAATAATCACGTGAACAATACCATTGTGTACTGTACACACACACACAATGCAATACTCGCAAGAACAATAGATAGCTGAGTGAGTAGGTGTGTGGCTAGCTGAGTAGGCGAAATAGTGGGTAGGTGAATGAGTGGGTAGGTGAGTGGCTGAGTACCTAGCTGAGTGGGTAGGTGAGTGTGTAGGTGAGTGGGTAGGCGAGTAGGTGAATGAGTGGGTAGGCGAGTAGGTGAATGAGTGGGTAGGTGAGTGGCTGAGTACCTAGCTGAGTGGGTAGGTGAGTGTGTAGGTGAGTGGGTAGGCGAGTAGGTGAATGAGTGGGTAGGCGAGTGGGTAGGCGAGTAGGTGAATGGGTGAGTAGGCGAGTGGGTAGGCGAGTAGGTGAATGAGTGAGTAGATGAGTGGGTAGGCGAGTAGGTGAAATAGTGGGTAGGTGAATGAGTGGGTAGGTGAGTGGCTGAGAACCTAGCTGAGTGGGTAGGTGAGTGTGTAGGTGAGTGGGTAGGCGTGTAGGTGAATGAGTAGGTAGGTGAGTGGGTAGGCGAGTAGGTGAATGAGTGGGTAGGCGAGTGGGTAGGCGAGTAGGTGAATGAGTGGGTAGGTGAGTGGGTAGGCGAGTAGGTGAGTGAGTGGGTAGGTGAGTGGGTAGGCGAGTAGGTGAATGAGTGGGTAGGCGAGTGGGTAGGTGAGTAGTTGAGTACCCAGCTGAGTGGGTAGGTGAGTGGGTAGCTGAGTGGATAGGCGAGTGGCTAGCCGAGTAGGTGAATGAACGGGTAGCTGAGTGGGTAGGTGAGTAGCTAAGTACCTAGCTGAGTGGGTATGTGAGTGGGTAGGCGAGTAGGTAAATGAGTGGGTAGGTGAGTGGCTAACCGAGTAGGTGAATGAGTGGGTAGCTGAGTGGGTAGGTGAGTAGCTATGTACCTAGCTGAGTGTGTATGTGAGTGGGTAGGCGAGTAGGTGAATGAGTGGGTAGGCGAGTGGGTAGGTGAGTAGCTGAGTACCGAGCTGAGTTGGTATGTGAGTGGGTAGGCGAGTAGGTAAGTGAGTAGGTAGGTGAGTGGCTAGCCGAGTAGGTGAATGAGTGGGTAGCTGAGTGGGTAGGTGAGTAGCTAAGTACCTAGCTGAGTGTGTATGTGAGTGGGTAGGCGAGTAGGTGAATGAGTGGGTAGGCGAGTGGGTAGGTGAGTAGGTGAATGAGTGGGTAGCTGAGTGGGTATGTGAGTGGGTAGGCGAGTCGATGAATGAGTGGGAAGGTGAGTGGCTAGCCGAGTAGGTGAATGAGTGGGTAGCTGAGTGGGTATGTGAGTGGGTAGGCGAGTCGATGCATGAGTGGGTAGGTGAGTGGCTAGCCGAGTAGGTGAATGAGTACCTAGCTGAGTGTGTATGTGAGTGGGTAGGCGAGTAGGTGAATGAGTGGGTAGCTGAGTGGGTATGTGAGTGGGTAGGCGAGTCGATGAATGAGTGGGAAGGTGAGTGGCTACCCGAGTAGGTGAATGAGTGGGTAGCTGAGTGGGTAGGTGAGTAGCTAAGTACCTAGCTGAGTGTGTATGTGAGTGGGTAGGCGAGTAGGTGAATGAGTGGGTAGGCGAGTGGGTAGGTGAGTAGGTGAATGAGTGGGTAGCTGAGTGGGTATGTGAGTGGGTAGGCGAGTCCATGAATGAGTGGGAAGGTGAGTGGCTAGCCGAGTAGGTGAATGAGTGGGTAGCTGAGTGGGTATGTGAGTGGGTAGGCGAGTCGATGAATGAGTGGGAAGGTGAGTGGCTAGCCGTGTTGGTGAATGAGTGGGTACCTGAGTGGGAATGTGAGTGGGTAGGCGAGTCGATGCATGAGTGGGAAGGTGAGTGGCTAGCCGAGTAGGTGAATGAGTACCTAGCTGAGTGTGTATGTGAGTGGGTAGGCGAGTAGGTGAATGAGTGGGTAGCTGAGTGGGTATGTGAGTGGGTAGGCGAGTCGATGAATGAGTGGGAAGGTGAGTGGCTACCCGAGTAGGTGAATGAGTGGGTAGCTGAGTGGGTAGGTGAGTAGCTAAGTACCTAGCTGAGTGTGTATGTGAGTGGGTAGGCGAGTAGGTGAATGAGTGGGTAGGCGAGCGGGTAGGTGAGTAGGTGAATGAGTGGGTAGCTGAGTGGGTATGTGAGTGGGTAGGCGAGTCGATGAATGAGTGGGAAGGTGAGTGGCTAGCCGAGTAGGTGAATGAGTGGGTAGCTGAGTGGGTATGTGAGTGGGTAGGCGAGTCGATGAATGAGTGGAAAGGTGAGTGGCTAGCCGAGTTGGTGAATGAGTGGGTAGCTGAGTGGGAATGTGAGTGGGTAGGCGAGTCGATGAATGAGTGGGAAGGTGAGTGGCTAGCCGTGTTGGTGAATGAGTGGGTACCTGAGTGGGAATGTGAGTGGGTAGGCGAGTAGGTGAATGAGTGGGTAGGCGAGTGGGTAGGTGAGTAGCTGAGTACCGAGCTGAGTTGGTATGTGAGTGGGTAGGCGAGTAGGTAAGTGAGTAGGTAGGTGAGTGGCTAGCCGAGTAGGTGAATGAGTGGGTAGCTGAGTGGGTAGGTGAGTAGCTAAGTACCTAGCTGAGTGTGTATGTGAGTGGGTAGGCGAGTAGGTGAATGAGTGGGTAGGCGAGTGGGTAGGTGAGTAGGTGAATGAGTGGGTAGCTGAGTGGGTATGTGAGTGGGTAGGCGAGTCGATGAATGAGTGGGAAGGTGAGTGGCTAGCCGAGTAGGTGAATGAGTGGGTAGCTGAGTGGGTATGTGAGTGGGTAGGCGAGTCGATGCATGAGTGGGTAGGTGAGTGGCTAGCCGAGTAGGTGAATGAGTACCTAGCTGAGTGTGTATGTGAGTGGGTAGGCGAGTAGGTGAATGAGTGGGTAGCTGAGTGGGTATGTGAGTGGGTAGGCGAGTCGATGAATGAGTGGGAAGGTGAGTGGCTACCCGAGTAGGTGAATGAGTGGGTAGCTGAGTGGGTAGGTGAGTAGCTAAGTACCTAGCTGAGTGTGTATGTGAGTGGGTAGGCGAGTAGGTGAATGAGTGGGTAGGCGAGTGGGTAGGTGAGTAGGTGAATGAGTGGGTAGCTGAGTGGGTATGTGAGTGGGTAGGCGAGTCCATGAATGAGTGGGAAGGTGAGTGGCTAGCCGAGTAGGTGAATGAGTGGGTAGCTGAGTGGGTATGTGAGTGGGTAGGCGAGTCGATGAATGAGTGGGAAGGTGAGTGGCTAGCCGTGTTGGTGAATGAGTGGGTACCTGAGTGGGAATGTGAGTGGGTAGGCGAGTCGATGCATGAGTGGGAAGGTGAGTGGCTAGCCGAGTAGGTGAATGAGTACCTAGCTGAGTGTGTATGTGAGTGGGTAGGCGAGTAGGTGAATGAGTGGGTAGCTGAGTGGGTATGTGAGTGGGTAGGCGAGTCGATGAATGAGTGGGAAGGTGAGTGGCTACCCGAGTAGGTGAATGAGTGGGTAGCTGAGTGGGTAGGTGAGTAGCTAAGTACCTAGCTGAGTGTGTATGTGAGTGGGTAGGCGAGTAGGTGAATGAGTGGGTAGGCGAGCGGGTAGGTGAGTAGGTGAATGAGTGGGTAGCTGAGTGGGTATGTGAGTGGGTAGGCGAGTCGATGAATGAGTGGGAAGGTGAGTGGCTAGCCGAGTAGGTGAATGAGTGGGTAGCTGAGTGGGTATGTGAGTGGGTAGGCGAGTCGATGAATGAGTGGAAAGGTGAGTGGCTAGCCGAGTTGGTGAATGAGTGGGTAGCTGAGTGGGAATGTGAGTGGGTAGGCGAGTCGATGCATGAGTGGGAAGGTAAGTTCAGAGAGTTGCGCTATGGATCGCAGTTGCGCGCAGAGTCGCCGTGTCGGGGACATGACTCAGAGAGGGTGGTGATGAGAAGGAGGATGAGTGGAGGAGCAAGCACCTCCACCGGGACTCTCACAGCGAGACTCTCACACAGAGACTTACAGAGACTCAAAGAGACTCTCACACCGAGACTCTCACAGCGAGACTCTCACAGAGACTCACAGAGACTCTCACAGAGACTCACAGAGACTCTCACACAGAGACTCACAGAGACTCACAAAGAGACTCTCACAGCGAGACTCTCACACCGAGACTCACAGAGACTCACACAGAGACTCTCACAGAGACTCTCACAGAGAGACTCACAGAGACTCTCACAGAGACTCTCACAGAGACTCTCACACAGAGACTCACAGAGACCCTCACACAGAGACTCACAGAGACTCTCACAGAGACCCTCACACAGAGACTCACAGAGACTCTCACAGAGACTCAAAGAGACCCTCACACAGAAAGACTCACAGAGACTCACACAGAGACTCACAGAGACCCTCACACAGAGACTCAAAGAGACTCTCACAGAGACTCACAGAGACTCACAGAGACCCTCACACAGAGCGACTCACAGAGACTCACACAGAGACTCACAGAGACTCTCACACAAAGACTCACGGAGACTCTCACAGAGACTCTCACAGAGACACTCACAAAGACTCTCACAGAGAGACTCTCACAGAGAGACTCTCACAGAGTCTCTCACATAGACTCTCACAGAGACACTCACAGAGACTTTCACAGAGAGACTCTCTCAGAGAGACTCACACAGAGACTCACAGAGACTCACAGAGACTAACAGAGACTCTCACACAGAGACTCACAGAGCCTCACAGACTCACAGAGACTCTCACAGAGAGACTCACAGAGACTCTCACACAGAGACTCACAAGACTCACAGAGACTCTCACAGAGAGAATCACAGAGACTCTCTCACAGAGACTCACAGAGACTCACACAGAGACTCACAGAGACTCTCTCACAGAGACTCACAGAGACTCTCTCACAGAGACTCACACAGAGACTCACAGAGACTCACAAGACTCACAGAGACTCTCACAGAGAGACTCACAGAGACCCTCACACAGAGACTCACAGAGACTCTCACAGAGAGACTCACAGAGACTCTCTCACAGAGACTCACAGAGACTCACAGAGACTCTCTCACAGAGACTCACAGAGACTCTCTCACAGAGACTCACACAGAGACTCACAGAGACTCACAAGACTCACAGAGACTCTCACAGAGAGACTCACAGAGACCCTCACACAGAGACTCACAAGACTCACAGAGACTCTCACAGAGAGACTCACAGAGACTCTCTCACAGAGAGACTCACAGAGACTCTCTCACAGAGACTCACAGAGACTCACAGAGAGACTCACAGAGAGACTCACAGAGACCCTCACACAGAGACTCACAAGACTCACAGAGACTCTCACAGAGAGACTCACAGAGACTCTCTCACAGAGGCTCACAGAGACTCACAGAGGCTCCGTGTTCACCATACGCAGCGTCACCCCGCACGCGTATCCCTTCACGTTGACACAACGTACACACAACGTACACACAACGTACACAGCACGCACACACTATGTGCACCGAGTCCACAAAGTGCACAAAAATATTCACAATACGCACTGAAATATACAATGCACACACAATGTATACAATACGCACAGCCACGCTGTATACGCATATGCACAATAGACACAATATACACAATATCTACAAAAGACATAATACATACAGTATACACAATATAGCACGTGTGTATACACATGTATACATGATATGCACAACATGTACAAATATACGCAAAACTGTATACAGATAAACACGACATATACATATATGTACAAAATACACAGATATACGCACATATACACAGACGTGCACAATATACAAGAATATACATAATATATACATTGCACAATGTGCACATCGCGTACACACAACATACACGCAATGCGTTATACACTCGTACATAAGCGTGTCGTTGTGTTAACGCGCGCACAAACATTAATGAAAACACAATGTCATTGTGTACACCTTATACACAACGTGGTGTGTTATTGTGTGTGTGGGGAGCGGTGGGTGTAGTGGTTAGCGCACCGCGCTACGAACCCGGCCACCCGGGTTCGATTCCCACTCACGGCGGTCAACACCAGCAGTGACGATTATCTGAACCGGTCATGTGCCTCCCCTAGGTCGACTCAGCCTCAAATGAGTACCCGGTGCGGTGTGTAAACATCGTCACTGGGGAGACAAAGGCGGTCGGGCGTGGTGCTGGCCACCCACCCCCTCGTGTACCGTTCCGGCCTTCGTAGGTGCTGCTCGCTAACAGCACTTGCCCCAACAGTCTGTTAAGGCTATACGGGGGATATTTGTCTGTGTCTTTGCATATATACCATACAACGTTGATAACGCGCGTGTGTGTGTGTACACTGTCATCGGTATTCAATGTGCACACAACGCCTTGTGAACAGGTTGTGTACTTAGACACAACAACCTGTCGGTTTAGCACACAACGCTGGTCCGCGGGGGTGATGTGCGAGGAGCGGTGGCGCTGTGGTTAGCGTGATTGGGCAACAGGCCCCAGTGGCCTGAGTTGAATTCCCAGTCAAGGTTAGAATCAGTGGCGAGTGATATCCGAAGCGGTCCCTAGGTCGACGCAGCCTAATGTGATGATAATCTGACGTTTCTCTGCGTGTGTATCGGTGTGTGTGTCTGTGTGTGTGTGTGTCTGTGTGTGTCTGTGTGTGTGTGTCTGCGCGTGTGTCTGTGTGTGTCTGTGTCTCTGTGTGTCTGCGTGTGTGCGCATCAGCAATGGGGAGACAAAGGCGGGCCTGCGCGTGGATTCCGGCCACACCACCCACTCCTGGCGCCGTGCCCGCAGCCTTCATTGGCTGCTTCGCGCTAACGGCACTTGCCCCCAACAGTCTGCCCAGGCTGTTGCTTGTGCAAATTCGTGATAGACTGTCAGTAAATCGACATCCAGCCCCGCGAGTCATCCCAAACGCGTCGATCACTTCGCCTCCAAAAAGCAGGCGACCCGGGGTTTCTGTGCACGCTCAACTAAACCGGTTAAACATTTTTTAAAGCCGCCACTGATCACGAACGGTGACTCAACGCCAGCGGCTTCTTGCCACGTTGTGGACATTTGTGTAGCGGTAGCCAGGATACTCTGAACGCGAGTTTAAAACAAAATTGAAATTTAACAACGAAAATCCACACCAGGTGACACCGATTCAAATATTCGCCGTCAACTGCCGTTGGTCGTGGAGCGGGAATCGAACTCGGGTGGCCAAAGGGGCCGTTGCGCGCAGTGCGCTAACCACTGCGCCACCGCTCCCCAGGGGCTGGCTGACGATAAGCATGGAGTTGGCAGGGAGCCCCGGTTTGCTTAACGCTAAACTAAAATATTTGTGTAACTTTACCAGGGTTAAGGCCCCACCACTGGAGCTAGGTAGCTCTTGTTGAGAAGGGACCTGGCCATCACTAATGATAGCTCAATCAAGTGGCTTATCATCATTATCAGCATCAGCATCATCATCGTCGTCGCGTGGACATTTATAGCAGCGGTACAAACACTCTGAACGCGCGATGTGGATTCTAAATGTGGAGGGGAAAACCGGAGGACGCGGAGAAAAATCCACGCGATGGAGACACCGACAAACTCCGAATATACAGCAGCAGGTGTCAGGGTCAAGATCGAACCCATGACCTCCTGTAGACCAGGCGAGGTAGTTAACATCTCATAGCCACCGTGATGATGAGAGAGAGAGAGACACGCAAACACCAAATATACAGCAGCAGGCGTTGTCAGGGTCGGGATCGAACCCACGACCTCCTGTATACCAGGCGAGGTAGTTAACATCTCTGTGTGTGTCTGAGATGGAACCCACGACCTCCTGTATACCAGGCGAGGTAGTCAACATCTCTGTGTGTGTCTGAGATGGAACCCACGACCTCCTGTAGACCAGGCACCCCTGGTATGATCGACTGTCGGCAGATTGACATCCAGCCACGGTCATCGCAAACAGCGCCACTCACTTTACCACGTTTTTTTTCATTTTGCGTGGCAGGAGCGGTGGCGCAGCGGTTAGCGCGCATCGCTGAACGATAACTGGTCGACAGCCGAGGTTGCTATGCCCGCTGGGGCGCGGCTAACATCAGTGGCGAGCGAGCGATACCCCAGCAAAGTTCCTGGGTAAACCACACCGCGCCCAACTCTTTCACCGACCCGTGCTGACCGGAGTGGTGAAGTATGGTTACCGGCACAGCGTGGTGGGGAGATGGAGGGGTGGTGGCGGATGGAGGGAGGCTTTCATCCAGCAGTGGAGATAAACATTTTCAAAGTACAGTACCGCAAACATTCGGTGAAGGGGTTTGCAAAACGCGTTGCGGATTCCACACGAACTTGGAATCGCAGTATTAGCATCATCATCATCAGCAGCAGCAGCGGCGGCATTAGCATAGACAGCATCATCATCAGCAACATCATCAGCAGCAGCAGCGGCATCAGCATAAACAGCAGTTGTGTCAGCAGTAGAAGCAGCAATACTAGCAGCAGCATCATCAGCAAAAAACATTAGCTTAAGTAGCAGCAGCGGCGGCATCAGCATCATCATCAGCATCAGCAGCATCATCATCATCAGCTACATCATCATCAGCAGTTGTGTCAGCAGTAGTAGCAACAGCAGCATCATCAGCAAAAACTATCAGCGTAAGTAGCCGCATCAGCATCATCAGCATCATCATCAGCATCATCATCAGCATCATCAGCATCATCATCATCAGCCGCATGTATGTTGAACTTCTTACATAGCCAACCGCGCTAATCGGAGGCTCAGTACAGTGAAGTGACAGTGGGTACGTGTCTGCTTCGGTCTGCACAGCACAGCAATCGGATTGTTAAAATCTAAAAACAAAAGTCACTCATTGCCGGTAAACGCATGACAACAAGACAACCGGTTAACGGTTTTCGTCCTCACCGGGAACATGATTTCGTCTCACTACCGCTGAGCAACGAGCCATACATCGACTCAATCCGCCGTGCGGTCTTTACTTGGGGGCGAGCACACAACAAAGACAAAGATCCCCCGTGTAGCCTGTAACAGACTGTAGGGGCAAGTGCTGTTAGCGAGCAGCACCTATGAAGGCCGGAACGGCACACGAGGGGCTGGGTGGCCAGCAACATCGCCCGGCCGCCTTTGTCTCTCCAGTCGTGATGTTTTACACACCGCACCAGGTACTCATTTGAGACTGAGTCGACCTAGGGGAGGCCCAGGACCGGTTCAGATAATCGTCACTGGGTGTTGGCCGTGAGCGGGAATCGAACTCGGGTCGCCAGGTTCACAGCGCAGCGCGCTAACCGCTACACCACCGCTCCCCGCACGCACACACAAAGACGAAGATCCCCCATATAGCCTGAACAGACTGCAGGGGCAAGTGCTGTTAGCGCACACGCATCTGTTCATTCGTGACCAAGTAAGATTCCACAGGAAACGGTGACCGATTCCTGGTTGCTTATTGAAACCGGTTATCCGACTCAAAGGAAAGGGTTACCGGTTAGCGTTTGACAAACCCGAGTCTCAATCGTGCGGTGGTGTGGGTGAGCGTGTCTGTCCGCTCACACACTCCACTCTAGCAGTGTTGGCTAGAGTAGAGTTCATATGTCGTGTTTCTCGAGCGTATTGTATGATATACTACATCTGGAATACAGATGTGTAATGGTGTATTGAGAGTTATGCACGTCTACATAATCGACTATCTATGGCTATAGGACCCACAAGGTCTACAATCACTGTTTCGTATTATCTGTACTGTGATCAACAACCACCACAACACTGCAGATCACAATAACCCACTCACTCATCCACTCACTCTTCCATCCATCCACTCACACATTCACACACTCACTCATCCACTCACTCTTGCATCCATCCACTCACTCACACTCACCCACTCACTCATTCACTCACTCTTCCATCCATCCACTCACTCACACACTCACCCACTCACTCATCCACACACTCTTCCATCCATCCATCCACTCACTCATCCATCCACTCACACACTTACCCACTCACTCATCCATCCACTCACACACTCACCCACTCACTCATCCACTCACTCTTCCATCCATCCACTCACTCACACACTCACCCACTTACTCATCCATCAACTCACTCACACACTCACCCACTTACTCATCCATCCACTCACACACTCACCCACTCACTCATCCATTCACTCACACACTCACCCACTCACTCATCCACTCACTCTTCCATCCGTCCACTCACTCACACACTCACCCACTCACTCATCCATCCGCTCACACACTCAGTCATCCATCCGCTCACACACTCACACACTTTCCAATCACTCTTCCATCCATCCACTCACTCACACTCACCCACTCACTCATCCACTCACTCTTCCATCCATCCACTCACTCACACACTCACCTACTCACTCATCCACATACTCTTCCATCCATCCACTCATCCATCCACTCACACACTCACCCACTCACTCATCCATCCACTCACACACTCACACACTCACTCATCCATCCGCTCACACACTCACCCACTCATCCATCCACTCACACACTCATCCATCCACTCACTCTTCCATCCGTCCACTCACTCACACACTCACCCAGTCACTCATCCATCCGCTCACACACTCACCCATTCATCCATCCACTCACTCTTCCATCCATCCACTCACACACTCACCCACTCACTCATCCATCCGCTCACACACTCATCCACTCATCCATCCACTCACCCACTCATCCATCCACTCACACGCTTACCCACTCATTCATCCACTCACTCTTCCATCCATCCACTCACTCACACACTCACCCACTCACTCATCCATCCGCTCACACACTCACCCACTCACTGACTCGCTAATCCACTCACTCGCACACTCACACACTCACCCACTAACCCACTCATTCACTCGCTCACCACTCACAAACCCATCAACACACGCATTCACACACTCTTCCTCCACAACTCCCAAACTCATATACTCAATAAGTCGCACATTCACCCCCCCCCCCCCCACTCTCCCCCACTCACTAACTCACCCACCCACTTCACCACACTGTCGTTCATCTTCACTTCTCTCTCTCTCTAAGCTTCTTCCTTTGCACCGCTCCACCCTGGAATCCCCTCCTCCCATCATCATCACCATCATCACCACCACCATCATCATCATCACCACCACCACCATCATCATCATCACCACCATCATCACCATCATCACCACCATCATCGCCACCATCATCATCACCACCATCATCATCACCACCACCATCATCATCATCACCACCATCATCATCATCACCACCATCATCATCGTCACCACCACCATCACCACCACCACCATCACCACCACCACCATCATCATCACCACCATCATCATCATCACCACCACCATCATCACCACCATCACCACCACCACCATCACCACCACCATCATCATCACCACCACCATCATCACCACCACCATCATCATCACCACCACCATCATCATCATCACCACCATCATCATCACCACCATCATCATCACCACCATCATCATCGCCACCATCATCATCGTCACCACCACCATCATCACCACCTTTTTTAGCTTAACGTTTAATGACGCGTAGATGGAATAATAAACCGTGTACAGGAGAGTACATATGCAGCGCACTGTATTGTTCAAATACATTATTATATTATTAATTACTCCCGCACCTCCCGATTATCGCGGTTAGCTATGTACGGTGCGAAAGAATATCAACCTACGTTGATCGCTGAGTGATAGAATGGTACAATGTGGAGTCGAGTTCAAGAGCGGTGGAGCGGCACAGCCGTCCATCACTCTGCACGACCTCCTGCTTAGACAGCCCTCTTCAGAGCCAGCCGGGTGGAAATTCCACATTCGTGTGATGCGGGAAGTCGAGCCTGGTCCATAATCAACTATTGACTTGCCATAAAGTGGTACCGATTTTATCGACCCCCGCCCAACCACCCTCCCACCCGGTTGAGAGGGAGGGATGATGATGATGATGTTGTTGTTGTTGATGATGTGCTGAGTCGAGCCACCCACCCCTAACCGGGACTTGAACTCACGACCCCTGAGTATTGCAGTGAGCCACGTGGCCCGGCAGCATTGTATGCACGTCTGTTACAATGCACCATGTAAGCCATTGGTCACAGGAGACGATGACAATGTTTAATAAAACGTGCTGTTTTAATCATGTCTTCCGCCTAATTTGATATTGCAATACAGCACATAGTGGATGTATCATGCAATGCATGTAGAATGTAATCCGTGTATAGTACAACACAATACGTGTGTGATGTAATAGTTGTATCATACACATCAAGTGGGTAATGCAATACGCGCGTCGCTCAATGTAATACATGTATACTATAATACGTGTATGTTTCAATCAAACTCATGTATAAAAATGACACGTGCATCGTACAATGTAATACATGTGTGATCTAATGCGTGTATAGTACAATGTAATGCATGCGTACTATTATACCGGCATCGTAGAATGCAATACGTGTCCAATATAATACGTGCAGAGTACAATGTAATAAATGTATAATATAATACGTGCATAGTACAATGCAATAAATGTATAATATAATACGTGCATAGTACAATGCAATAAATGTATGATATAATATACGCATAGTACAATGTAATACATGTATGATATAGCACGTGAATAGTACAATGTAATGAATGTATGATATAATACATGCATAGTACAATGCAATAAATGTATGATATAATATACGCATAGTACAATGTAATACATGTATGATATAGTACGTGAATAGTACAATGTAATACATATATGATATAATACGTGCATAGTACAATGAATGTAATGCATCATATAATACATGCATATAACAATGCAATACATGTATGTAATGATACACGTATATTGTAAAGCAATACATGTATAACATGGCTGTATTTACAATGCAATTGTATGGTACAATACAATAGTCGTGTAGTGTGATTGTCTCGTACAATGTAATTCCGTAGGAAACTAAATATATAATCATAATATAATAAAATGCAATTGTTTATATACTGACACGAATTCTATGGTGATCTGAAAACGTGTGTCACATAATGAATATATAATTGCAATGCATTGCATAACATTGTATACCGATATTGTAAGATATTTCATACGAATTTTGTATACTGATATTGTATAATATTGCATACGAATATTGTATACTGATATTGTGTAATATTGCATACTAATATTGTATACCAATATTCTGTACTAATATTGTATACCAATATTGTATACTATTTTATACTGATATTGGTATACTGATATTGCATACTAATATTGTACACTAATATTGTACACTCAATATTGTACACTAATAATGTACACTCAATATTGTATACTGATATTGTATACTGATATCGTACACTCGTATTTTATACTGATATTGTACACTCAAATTTTATACTAATATTGCATGCGAATAATTGGGTCCATGCTGATGCAATTGTCCACTTCACGCAAGGCCGTGGCGGCGAGGCAATGTTTTTACAAAAATACAATCTTGGGACTTGGATTTGCTTCAATGCGGAGAGACTCACGCTCAAATCCACGTGAAACACAACTCCGCGGGCTTAAAGCTACACGATATACAAATACATAACAGGGCTATAAAGAGAAGGCCGTTTGCCCCGAAACGTCGGCCTATCGCATATTTGTATTACTTGTTAAAGCCACTCGGGGTTGGTGTTGTTTTTGTTATTGATTCTGCATGCGTATCACCGGCAAAGCAGTAACAGGAGAGACATCGTCGCCGGAGAATAATTTACAATCTCACACACACACACACGCACGTATATATATCGATATAGTAGTATTTGTATATCGTTGCAGATGGCTATATTAACCGCACGGTAACAGCGTGCCACGCTCAACAACCACCACGCAAAAATCACATCGCTGTCAAAACCCAGACGCTTCACGCCGTAATTCTTGCACGGGCAAATCGAGTGTTCATCTCCGTACGGCGTTTACGGACGTTTCGATACTGGCAGAAAGAAGAACCCCTCCCCCACCATACACGATCATCGTGCCGATGTGTTCGTGTTCCTCTCCTTACGATGGGACTTTGTAGGGTGAACGTTGAGATTTATTGGGGGGGTGGGGGGCACGGGGATGACCAATACGGTCTTATCTTCTTTGGTTCTTGCGGTAAAGTCACGTAGAATGAGAATAAAATAATAAAATAAAATAACACAATAAAATTCTCACGACGTTTCGGCCACAACACAAGTGGCCTTCTTCAGGTGAAAGGAACAAACCTGTCGTGACTTTGCCGAAAGAACCAAAGAAGATGAATCCTTGCAGTCACGAAAGCTTTAAATCGAAATACGGTCTAAATTGTTCTGTAATAAGGTAGGGCAATGATAAGGGGTTGACAGGCATGGAATCATAACTGTGAACACTCTACGATACCCACGCGTACCACTGGAATATATCAGGCAAATGCACGTAGATGAATATATACATACATACACAGTATATATAACTATAGCGGACTAGCAGCCATGCGGTGGTAAACGCGTTACGAGACGAGAGATGGAGCGCTTTAAATCGGAGTCGCGTTGAGGAGTTCCTCGGGGTGGAGCGTGCCAGGAGGAGGAGGATGATGAAGAGATGGTGGTGGCTGGGTATAGGTGAGGGTGGAGTATTTCATCCAGCAGCGGATCGAGCACGGTAGGCGCTGATGTTGGTGACGCGCCGATGAACGTCGTGTTGAGCGTTTGCGGGTGATTGTGACACGGAGCGCCGTGTGTACATGCAATGTACTTACCATGCACATGTGTGTACATGTGTGACATACAATACATGAACTACTATGCACACACACACAGTGCACGTACAATACATATGCACAGTACAATAGTACGCAGACGAAATATACACGCAGAACAATCAGACGTACACAGGACACTTACAATACATAGACACAGTGCAGTACACAAACAGTACACATACAACGCGCACACACATGGTGCAATCGTACGTGCACAGTACACGTGCCATGCATACACGCAGCACAATAACACATGCACAGTACACACGCAAAGCATACACGCGGCACAATAATACATGCACAATACACACGCAGCACATGCACAGTACACATGCCATGCATACACACAGTTCAATAGTACATGCACAGTACACGCGCAGCACAATAATATATACACAGTACACACACAAAACATACACACAGTACAATACTACATGCACAGTACACACACAAAACACACACACAGCACAATAATACATGCACAGTACACACACAAAACACACACACAGTACAATAATACACACACAGTACACACACAGCACACACACACAGTACAATCATACATGCACAGTACACACACAAAACACACACACAGTACAATAATACATGCACGCTACACACACGCTACACACACAGTACAATAATACATGCACAATACATACACAGCACACACACACAGCACAATAATACATGCACAGTACACACACAGCACACACACACAGCACAATAATACATGCACAGTACACACACAGCACACACACACAGCACAATCATACATGCACAGTACACACACAGCACACACAGTACAATAATACATGCACAGTACATACACAGCACATACACAGTACAATAATACATGCACAGTACACACACAGCACACACAGCACAATAATACATGCACAGTACACACACAGCACACACAGTACAATAATACATGCACAGTACATACACAGCACATACACAGTACAATAATACATGCACAGTACACACACAGCACACACACAGTACAATAATACATGCACAGTACACACACAAAACACACACAGCACAATAATACATGCACAGTACACACGCAAAACACACACACAGTACAATAATACATGCACAGTACATACACAGCACACACACACAGTACATACTACATGCACAGTACATTCGCAAAACACACAGTACATACTACATGCATATTACACACACAGCACATATACACAGTACAATAATACACGCACAGTACACACGCAAAACACACACAGTACATACTACATGCATAGTGCGCACACAGAACACACACACAGCACAATAATACATGCACAGTATGCACGCAAAGCATACACACAGTACAGTAATACATACACACTACACACACAAAACACAGTACAATAATACATGCACAGTACACGCACAGCACATACACACAGCGCAATAATACATGCACAGTACATATATACCGCACAAACACGTGTGTGTGCGCGCAGTACATAAATACGCGATGTACACACACAACACCACACACACACAAGCGCGTACACACCCCTATAAACACAACACGCGCACGCATAACACATATCGTGCGTGTTTATGCTACATATATATGTGTGCGTGCGCGTGTGCGCGTGCGTATGTTTGCAGTGTTGGGTGCATCACGGTGAGTAAGAGGCACACGGATTCGCGTTCTATCCTGTCGCGTCTCACCTGCTTGGTGAGTGAGTCCCGTGGTGAGTCGACGAGGGGGTTGGTGGGGTGGTGAGTCGTCGGGGTGAGTTGGTGAGTCGTGGTGGCGGGGTGGTGTCCTGCGAGTACCCTGAACTGCTTGTGAGTGAAGTCGAAAGCATCAGCTGCGATTCCTGACCCCCACCCACCCACCCAACCCACCACCCCCCCCACTTTTCTCTCCCCCCACCCACACACCCACCCTCCATCCCGTCCCATACCCTCACCCACCCACTCACTCTCCCACCCACCCACTCACCCACTCACCCACCCACCCACTCTCCCACTCTCCCACCCACCCACTCACCCACTCACCCACCCACCCACTCTCCCACCCACTCACCCACCCACCCACTCACCCACCCACCCACTCTCCCACCCACTCACCCACTCTCTCACCCACCCACCCACTCACCCACCGACTCACCCACTCACCCACCGACTCACCCACTCACCCACCCACTCTCCCACCCACCCACTCACCCACTCACCCACCCACCCACTCACCCACCCACAAAGACAAAAGATCTCCCCGCCCGCACGGACTCCACGGGCAGTGTGGGCAAGTGCTGTTAGCGAAAGCAGCGCCGATGGAGGCCCGCACGGCGCACGGCTTGTCAAAAAACGCTAACCGGTAACCGTTTCCTCGAATCGGCTAACCGGTTTCGGGTAAGCGACCAGGAATCGGTGGATGTTTCCTCTTGGGACGTTACTTGGTCACGGACGTGCAGATGGGCGCGCGCCTCTGTGTGTGTTGTAGAGGTCCTCTCGTGGAGCCTTTAGAGACTATTGGGGCAAGTGCTGTTAGCGAGCACCTATGAAGGCTGCCGGCACTGTGGCACACGAAGAGGGTGGCGTGGCCAGCAACCACGCCCGGCCGCCTTTGTCTCCCCAATGGCGATGTTTTTTTTATTTTTACACACCACCGCACCAGGTACCCATTTGAGGCTGAGTCGACTTAGAGGGAGGCTCCAGGCCCCGTTCAGATGTGGTCCGCGAGCGGGAAATCGCGCAACGGCGCTAACCGCTGCACCACCGCTCCCTACGAACACGCGCGTGTAACACACACACACACTCACGCACTCAACACGCACGCATATACAAAGACGAAGATTACACACACACACGCATATACACTCAACCACACACACCCACACACACGCATATACATACCCACAAACACACGCATTTACATATACACTCACCCACACGTCAACGGAATACACACGCGCATACACATACACACACGCGTTTACACACTCACAAACACACGCGTTTACACACTCACACACACACGCGTATACACACTCACAGACACACACGTTTACACTCACACACACACGTATACATACCCACAAACACACGCATATACATATACACTCAACCACACACACCCACACACACGCATATACATACCCACAAACACACGCATATACATATACACTCAACCACACGGTAACGGAATACACACACGCGCACACGCACATTCACACGCGTATACACACTCACAGGCACACGTGTAGACACACACACGCGTTTACACACTCACACACACGCGCGTATACACACACACGCGTTTACACACTGATACACACACGCGTTTACACACTCACACACGCGTATATACACACACACGCGCGCGTTTACACACACACACGCGTTTACACACACACACGCGTTTACACACTGATACACACACGCGTTTACACACTCACACACACGCGCGTTTACACACTCACACACACACACGCGTTTACACACTCACACACACGCGTTTACACACTCACACGTTTACACACTCACACACACGCGTATACACACTCACACACGCAGGCGTATACACACACACACACGCGTTTACACACACACACGCACACGTATACACACCCACACACACACGTAGACATACTCACACACACGCGTTTACACACTCACACACACGCGTATACACACTAACATCTACACCCAAATACACACCCACACACACAGCAACCGAATACACACACACGCGCGTATACACACACGCACGCGTATACACACACGCGTTTACACACACACACGCACACGTATACACACCCACACACACACGTATACACACTCACACACACAAGCGTTTACACACTCACACACACGCGTATACACACTCACACCCACACCCAAATACACACCCACACACACAGCAACCGAATACACACACACGGGCATATCCACATAAAGTCACCCCCAGACGCGTACACACGTTCACTCACCCAAACAACAACCAAATACGCAACAACCGATATTCACCACGAAGTGGCGGTGACGTCACCACGGCGCTTGTGCCAGGCTAGGTGTACCTACGAGAACACGTGAAGCGTCGCAAGGCTCGTTGTTGGCAGGAGGTCACGGGACAGACCCAGGTGCCATGGGTTGACTGACACTGTGCCAACCAACTCTCTGCGTTTTATCCGCCCGGCGATCCGCTCGTTGTTGTGAGCGTCGCTCCTCCGCCCTTCGCTATTGCTGGAGGGCGACTGCCTCCAACTGCCCAGCAGCAGCAGCGGCTGCAGCGTCCTTCACGAGCCTCATCCACAGAGGCCGATCTTCACACCGCTGGTACCGCTCATCGGCGAGTCCACTCAGCTCCACATCCTCCTGTACCACATCAGCTCCATCTCTTCTCCAGCCAGTTTAGCCCCCGTCTATCCGGCCAAACAGAAGCTGCTTGGGCATGCAGAGCGCCTCCAGATCTTCCGCAACTCCGATTAGCACGGTCGGCTAGGTACGGTGTGAAAGAAGTTCAACACACATAGACTCAACACTACCCATAGACTCAACACTTCCCATAGACTCAACACTGCCCATAGACTCAACACTGTCCATAGACTAACACTACACATAGACTAACACTACCCATAGACTAACACTACCCATAGACTCAACACTGCCCATAGACTAACACTACCCATAGACTAACACTACCCATAGTCTAACACTACCCATAGACTCAACACTACCCATAGACTCAACACTGCACCTCCGATTAGCATGGTCGGCCACGTACGGTGCGAAAGAAGTTCAACGCACGTCCACAAAACCCAGCCTGGTTTGAGGCGTCCACGATGGATGCTCGGCAAGCCATCGTGGACGCGTTAAACCGGCACAGATGTCCCTCCATCCGCGGGGGTGTGTGGGTGTGGGTGTGTGGGTGTGTGTGTAGGTGGGTGTGTGTAGGTGTGTGTAGGTGTGTGTGTGTGTAGGTGTGTGTGTGTGGGTGTGTGTGGGTGTGTATGTGTGTGTAGGTATGTGTGTGTATAGGTGTGTGTGTGTGGGTGTGTATGTGTGTGTAGGTATGTGTACGTGTAGGTGTGTGTGTGTGTGTGTGGGTGTGTGGGTGTGTGTGTGGGAGTGTGGGTGTGTGGGTGTGTGGGTGTGTGTGTAGGTGTGTGTGTGGGTGTGTGTGTGTGTAGGTGTGTGTGTAGGTGTGTGTAGGTGTGTGTAGGTGTGTGTGTAGGTGTGTGTGTGTAGGTGTGTGTAGGTGTGTGTGTGTAGGTGTAGGTGTGTGTGTGTAGGTGTGTGTAGGTGTGTGTGTGTAGGTGTGTGTGTAGGTGTGTGTGTGTAGTTGTGTGTGTAGGTGTGTGCGTAGGTGTGTGTGTAGGTGTGTGTGTGTAGGTGTGTGTGTAGGTGTGTGTGTAGGTGTGTGTGTGTAGGTGTGTGTGTGTGTAGGTGTGTGTGTGTAGGTGTGTGTGTGTAGGTGTGTGTGTAGGTGTGTGTGTAGGTGTGTGTGTGTAGGTGTGTGTGTAGGTGTGTGTGTGTAGGTGTGTGTAGGGATAGTTGTGTGTAGGTGTGTGTGCGTAGGTGTGTGTGTAGGTGTGTGTGTAGGTGTGTGTGTAGGTGTGTGTGTAGGTGTGTGTGTGTAGGTGTGTGTGTAGGTGTGTGTGTAGGTGTGTGTGTGGGTGTGTGTGTGTGTGGGTGTGTGTGGGTGTGGGTGTGTGTGTGTGTGTGGATGTGTGTAGGTGTGTAGGTGTGGGTGTGTGTGTGTGTAGGTGTGTGTGTAGGTGGGTGTGTGTGTGTAGGTGTGTGTGTGTAGGTGTGTGTGTGTAGGTGTGTGTGTAGGTGTGTGTAGGTGTGTGTAGGTGTGTGTGTAGGTGTGTGTGTGTGTGCGTAGGTGTGTGT